>NC_072053.1:7652669-7772669 GCF_027791375.1 Indicator indicator | reverse complement strand
GAAGGGAACCGTGATAATTGTCCTTCTGCCGGAGCTATTCCTTGCCCTGGGCTTTGAATTGTTCACCAGCCAAGCTCGGCCAGGTATTCGTTTCAGGGCAAAAAAAGGAGAGGGCTCGATGCTCATTCCGTCTCCTCACCCCTCCCCGCCGCCCCCTCCCCGTCTTATCTCATCGGGGGTATCACGACAAAGAGGCAAGGACCCCGTTTCCTGAAGGATTCTCCACACTTCAGCAGTTTGGATTTGGTTTTCTTCTTTTCCTCTCCTCACGACAGCGTTTTTACTTCACTGAGGAAGACTGTGACTTTGAGGAGTGGCCTTGGAGGAGGAAGGCGTCATCCCAAGCTCCTCCATGGACTTTATTGCTTCTTTTCTTCCCGCCACCTTCCCCTCCCTGGTAGCCGGGTGCGTGCCCGCTCACCCCCGCCCCGGAGACGCCGCATATCGCGTCAGGACAAAACCTGTCTATCCGAAGCCTCAGTGGTGGGATCGAGAAGAGGGGGTAAAGGATGGAGGGTAGGTAAGATGGAGTAGGGGCACCTTCCTGCCTCAATGAGGGGCCAGGAGCACGCGAGGATTTTCCTTCCCCCTGCTCCGACCCCGAGCGGACAGCATGGATGTGACAGTGACAAATGGCTGAAAGACAGAAAAAAGTCATTTCTAACGACGTTGAGGGGTTACAGGAAAAGAGGGAGAGGGAAGCGCAGAGCAGTCTCCTAAGGCTGGGGAAGGGATTTGTTTATTTCTTTCCAAAAAGTGGAAGAAGAAGAAGAAAAAAAAAAAGGTTAATGAATCATATTTTCTTTATTCGTGAAGGAAATTTCCTCTCTTCCTCAGGCGGAGGGGAGCCCAAGTAGAGAAAAATGCATCTGAACAACCGTTTTCTTCCCACAAAACGTGGCCGAGCTCTCGGGGCTGCAGTCACGGTCATGAGTGGACAGTGCAAGGGGACGTGTTGAGAGCAGCGACCAGTGCCACCACCTGGAGTGGCGTGTGATCAGAGGTGGACGCGGTCCTAGGAAGGGAGAAGTAGAGATCTTAAAAAACAAACAAAGAAACAAACAAAAAAAACCCCAAACTCCGATAAACGCCTCAAATCACTAAATTCACCGTAAACCAGAATAAAATCTTGCCATTTGGAGTAAAACTCCCAAAATTAGGGGGATCCTAGCCAAACTTCAGTGTTTACATTTGTTTGTAAAAGTCTTGGACAGCCCAGGGCCGATTGGAGTTCTGGGAGTCTTTTTTTTTCTTTTTTTTTTTTTTTCTTTCTCTTGACCATAGCAAAGATAAAGAGTGGAAACCAGTTCTGATTCCACTCACTGTTAAAAAAAATAATTAATTTTAAAAAACAAGAGAGAAAAAGGAGGGGAAAAGGAAAAAAAAAAAAAGAAAAAAGAAGGAAAGTGAATTTAAAAGGAAAAGAAGCCATTCTGGGTGAATATTCAACGCTGCAAAACATTTAGTCTCCGGTTTCCCGTGCGTGTTGCGAAGCCTTTAATGCAACATCTCCCTCCGTGCAGAACTCTTTGGGAGAGGCCCCTCCTTGCTACGGGGAGACTGGAGCGGGGAGGGGGGGGGGAAGTTCGTACACCCTCGAGCATCCCACGGAGGCGTTCGCACCACGGCTATCTGCCCACACCGTCACTCCGCCGCCGGCCGCGGTCCCTCCCTCGGGGACATCCCGCATCCTTCTGTGGAAGTCTGGGTTGTGGTGACTTGAGTGAAGCCAGAGGTTACCTCTGAACCATCCCAGGAACCCCAAAAATGACAAAGCAGAGGATGACCAGCATATAGGACTTTTGGGATGGGGGATGGAGCAAACGGATTACTGGCCCCCGGGCTATCCAGGGCGCCCTGTGTTGGGAATTAGCCTGGGAGGGGTACCCCGATCTGTGGAGCGCCTACTCCGACCCTCTCCAGTGATAGTACCTACCCTCCTGGTGGGCTGAGTTGGGGCCGAGGAAACAGTGTTTGGTGTCTCCCCGAGCGGGGAGGGGATGCTTGTGCACCTGGGCTGGCATCCCGTCAAGGCCGGGGAACGCTCGCCCATCCCCGGGATAGCTCCCTGCTCCTCCCCACCAGCCTTGGGGAACGAGCTGCACAGAGAAGAGTGAATCGAGGAATTAACTTTTTCCCTCTTTTTTTTTTTTTCCCCCCACTCTCACCATCCTCTTCTTCTCCTGCCTGGCAGCACCAGGCAGGCGAAGAGCTTCTCCCTGCCATCCCTTGTGTGTTGCGACAACCAAGTCGCCAAGCAGTGTCGTGGCACACTCCCACTCCCCTACTCAATAGCCTTCCCCCGGGGTCTCCCAAGGGGTCGTCGTCTGATCTGCTCGGCAGGACGGAGCAGTCCACCAGTTCTGGAAGATGCTGATCGGGGCTGAGCTGTGCCGGGGAGGGGAGGTCACAAAAGGGTTGAAGTTGGAGGGTGGGTGCGGGGGTGTGGGGGTGTGGAGGGGGGGCACAAAGACCCCAGCGTCGGCTCTGACTCTATCGGCTCCGGCGCTGTCCATGGTGCTGGGCCCGCCCCGAGCGCCGCCAGGTCCTGCCGCCCGCCCGCCTGGCCCCGCATCCCTTGGGGAAAGGTGGGAGGGAAGAGTGGGCTTCGAAATCCCCTGTGAAGTATGATATCCTGCCCGGTGGTCCATGCCCCTGACGGATTTTGGGAAACGGTCCTAGCTTTGATCCTTACAACCTATTTAGCCCACCACACATCCCCCATCAGCAGTGCCCTTCACTGGTAGTTTTGGGGCTGACCCTGAGGAGGGAGTAAGGACACTAAATTGTCAGAAAGTACAAAGGAAACTATTTATAATCCAAATAATCATCATCATAAGAAACTTCTGAAGTGGACGTGAAGAGGTGTGTAGGGGGGTGGTGTCCCCCAGCCAGCCCCCTCAACCCGAACACAAATCAAGGGCTGGATCTCAATTGAATTAGTGAAGAAACTCGGTGGGAATTGATGGTGGGAGTAAGATGTGTGAGCAGGAGATGGAGGAGCAGGGGAAAGCCTGTACAGGTGATGACCAAACTGTTGAGATCAATATTTGCAAGTTCTGTCTTATTTAGCAGTTTTCATCTGGGAAAAAAAAAAAGGGGAGGGGGGGGGGGGACACAAAGGGAAAAAAAAAGAAGAAAAACAAACTAACAAACGAACAGGGTAACAGGACCTGTCAGAATTTTGGTGAGGTTATTTTTGTACTTGGGTGTTGTGGGGAGTCACATAGAACTCCTTGAATCAAGGGGCTTTGCTACAGAGAATAAACCCCAATATCTCATCTTCTGGCGAGTCAAACTGAGGAAGAGAAGGGGTGGAGAATGGTCCCGGGAGGAGAGGAGATGTGAAGGGACGTTATTTATCTGATTGTGTCAGGGGCAGCAGCTCAAAAGAAGGAGTTTGGAGGCAGAAGTCTGGAGAGAGTCCTTTGCCAGACATTAGGGGATTAGGCAGGAAGAGAGTAAAGAGAAACTGGAACGACAAAAGGAGACTACCCAGGCCTTTCCTCAGAGGGGTCAGCTCTCCCCTGAGCCGCGTTTACTGGGGAATAACCGATGTTTTTGTCTCTACCCCAACAAACCAGCCTGCAGAACCCTCCCCCGGAAATATTCATATTTACGTGACCCCCTTCAGAGGTGCGGCAAGCCTGCGGGGGAGGGTGTGTTTAAAGTGGCGCATTTCAACCCCGCCGCCGGGTAAGGGATGCCTGGCAGCGTTGTCCTCTCTCCGGCGACTCTTGTCCCCCCCGCTTTCCCCGAGCTCGCCGGCAGCTAGAGGAGGACGGTGAAGAAGACTCTTGTCTCCCAGAACTATTTTTATTTCCCCCACTCGTGTTTCACCTTGTTCCTGCGAGGTGAGGAGGCGGCGGAAGGCTGGCGTCTGTCTGGAGCAGGCGTTATTTTGGAAATCACTCAGGAGTCAGAACTTCCCCACGGTTTTTACTTCCTCCAAAACTAGGCGGGGGACAAAGTTTGCGCTGCAAACCCGGGAAAAGGCATCTCGGGTTGGTGTTAATGAAAGGGGGAGGGGGAAGGGGAGGAGGAAATTTGAAGAAACTATGAGAGGAGAGCAGAAACTCTTCTCCACGCTGGACTCGCATCCCACGCAGTGCTCTGAGTCCTTCCAAAGAGATGCTTTGGGGGTCAGAACATCACTGAGGTAGAACGAAGTCCGCTTAAAACAAAGTTTCTCCTTCCCAAGTGCTTAGAGGGACCCAAACGAAAGCTGCAACTCGTGGGGGGCTACCCTCAGCAAGGTGGTGGCTTGGAGACCAGAGAAATGTTCCAGTTTACCCCAGTGAAACCCGAGAAATATTTCGGTTTATCCCAGTTAAACCTGGTCATCGTGTTCCCCGGGATTTCCACCTCACCTCCACGCCCGGCAATCCCTCCCAAATTCAGGACGAATACTTCATTTTATTTTAAATCGACTCAAAGGAAGAGCTGAAGAATGCCAGCAATCTGGGTGTGGATGGAGGGGGAGGAGGGTCCCTACCACCGGTCAGTTCCCATCACCAGGTCCCCTTTTCCTCCTCATAACAAGGCGGTTTTGCTCAGGAGGGAAACTTGTGAGCCTGTGTGTCCTAACTGGAGCGTGCGGTTATTGTGCAACTGATGGACCAGAACGAATTTTTCAGCTCGGAAAATGGTTTTCTTCACATTCATGTGCGATATCTATATCTTTATAGGCGGGGCGGGGATGGAAGAGTAAAACTGCTCCGGGCGGGTGAAATTAAAGCCCCTGATCACTGCCCGCTGGATGATCATGTCTGCATTGTCCATATTTGGCCACTTTTTGGGTGGGTTTTTAATTTTTTTCCCCTTTCTTCTTCTTCCCCCCTCCCCCGATTTTTTTTTTTTTTTTTTTGGCTACCCTGTAAATGACACTCCTAAAGACGGCAAAATTTAGAGATGCTCTAAAGCTGCTTGTCTTGAATCCACTTTGAAGTAATAATGCTAGTGGGGTCTGAAATCCAGATCTACCAGCTAATCTCTAGGTTTCCCGCCCCCCCCCCTTTATTTTTTTCCCCCTTCCTTCAAGCGGAATTCAGTTACAAAGAAGCTTGGAAAGATTTTTTTCCCCCCTGAATCTATTGAAAGAGGCACAAAAATTATTAATTTTCTGAGAAAGAATAAAAAAAGACACAAGAAATAAATAGATAAATAATAATAATAATAATTTAAAAAAACCCACAGAAAAAAACCCCTAAAACTCCCCAAGAAACTTCATATAGCTCCTTGGGTTTTTGCTTAGCATACGTGATAAAACATTGATTGTCGCAGTTTGGTGACCCATGAAATTTGGGGGTGAGTTTTCTCTTCAGACCAGAGCATATAATTATGCAAATAAAGAGCTGTCACTGATCTAGTGAAATACCCACAAACACATGCAATCTGAAATGGAACAGGAGAAAAAATATTTAAAAAAAAAGAAAAAAAAAAAAAGGTGAAAATTTGTGGTATTACAGCGGCACAATGATAAATGACATCTCCTTCCAAGTTTTCCCGAGAAGAACATTTTTCACACTTTGTCGAGGACGTCAACATAACGCCGGGACACAGACACACATCAGACACATCCCTGAGAGATCCAGATACCCACGGCACACACAGAGCATCCCTCGGCTGGGTGAGATGAAGCTCTACCCTGGGTCTACACATTCTTGGCAGGTTATTTTTGGTTTGGCTGGCTCCGGAACGGTGCAATATGCGGCTCCACGCAGTTTTGGATCTGACACTTTCCGTGGTGGCTTTTTTCCTCTCTCTCTTTTTTCCCCTTTTCTTTGTGTTTTTTTTTTTTTTAATTTGTTTGTTTGTTTATTTATTTAATCAATGTATTCATTTATTTATTTTCATTCGTGCTTCTGAATTAAATTCCTTGGGGGGGAGGGGGTAGGGGAGAGGAAAAAGAAAATAAACCAAACCAAAAGACCCCACCCGAAGCACAACAAAACCAGCCCACAAAACAAACCCAACAAAAGAAACCCCACAACAGCAGTAAAACAATTAACACAAAACAATTAGTGATGTTTCGCGGCGACAGAGGGAAAAACGTGCATACCCAAGAGAAAACATCATCTTTTGACTGAATCGCAGAGAATTACACCGAAATATAGTGTGGCACCAGGAACCAGGGCATCACTATCTCTGCACAATGCAGATGAGGGATTTCTTCGCTTTCCCCCCCTTGTTGTTTTCGTCCCGTGCTGTGTCTGGGGGTTCGCTAGCTTTTTGAGTCCCCAGAATATGTTGGGTTTTTTTTTTTTTTTCCCTGTTCCTTTTTTTTGGGGTGGGAATAAGGAAACTTGGCTCTCACTGACCCAACGTGGGCAAACCTTTGTTTGCCATGGTGGCAATGATGATGATGAGAAACTGGAGGGTTCTTCTGTATCCTAGGGTCGGTTTTGCTGGGGTTTTCTTTATTAATTTTTATTATCTTTTCCTTATCTGGGGACACTTTTGCACGCCCAGCCCTAAAGTTATGAAGGAGACAAGCTAAGGTGTGGTGTCAGGGAGTTTCCCCGTGATGAAACAGGGATGATGATGATGATGATGGTGGTGGTGGTGGTGGTGATGGTCACACCTCTGCCTTGCCCAAGGCAGCGCCGTGCTACTTAATATCGATCCGAAAGAATCAATTAAACCAACATTCATCCCTCCTAAGAGTGCTTCAGGGATACCTCTGTCACCTTTCCATGCCACACACTTGCTGAGGTCCCCCCTTCCTGGGCTAGGATGTCACCACCCCCAGTGGCTCCCCCTACTCCCTCAATAAGGGTCCCCCCATTCCCTCAAAAAGCTTTTTTTCTGGGAGAAATCCTTCAGCTTGCACTCTCAGGGTGACTTTTTATGGTGTTTAGGGGGAGCAGATCACACCTTCCCCCTCCCCGAAGTCCTGTTTGCAAACACGTTCCCTGCTTCCTCCCCCTGCCTTGTCCCACCAGAGACCGCGGCACCCGCGGAGCTCGGCGCAGGGAGGACACAAAAACGAGAACAGAAGGAGAGAAAAGAGCATCTTTATTATTTTTTTTGTTCAGTGCAAGCGGAGCAATACCAGTGGTGAGGACCCCAGCACCCCACCCTCAGTGCTTTACAGCTCCTCCTTGCAGAAGCGGTAAAGCCCCCCGGGGCCAGGAGTAGGGTGAAGAAAAAAGCCTTACAAAACCAGGGCAAATCATTACAGTAGAAATTTTTTTTTTTTTTTTGGTACATGTTTCGTTTCTCATCAACAGTTAAAAAAATAGATCTGTTCCCGCGACATCTGCCCCCCCGGAGACCCCTTCTCGCCACCCCGGCGTTAGGGAAGGTGGGGGAGCAAACCACTTTTCCCTCCTCTCTACCCCCTCAGTCCTCCTCCTCTTCTGTGGGAAGAAGCACAAACACCCCCACGAAAGTGATGAAAACGCCCTCCTTCGCTCCTGAACACACGAAATCCAAGGTGGGCAGAAGTTTGTGGGGGTTCAGATCCCCGCAATGGGGAGGGAGTCAGACCGGCTGCAGGCAGCAGCATCCTTCAACGGGGCGTTTGGGGATGGGGGAAGCGGCTGCAGACCTCTTCCCTCCCCTCCCCTGCAAAGGGCTCCCATCCGCGGATTTAGCGCTGCCTCCTGGGTAGGGACAACCCTCCACCCCAACCCCAGCCTCCTCTTCCCCTCAACCTCCCCCCCGCTCCCAAGCTTGTGAAGGGGAGAGGTTAAATGGAGAGTGATGGTGCATGGATGGGGATGGGGGGAAGGAAACCCTGATGCTGCTACGAACAGGTAGGAACGTGGAGAGCCCCAAACCCAGAGGATTTCAACCCAAATCTGGCCTTGTTTCTCCTTGCAAGCTTTCTGCGGGCGTCAGCTCGTTTTATACTCCACTCTTCCCCCCGCATCACCCCCTCCCCCTCCCCACCCCCGCCAATTCCCGGCCCCCATCGCTCGTGGGGTAGGAAATAGGACACTGGGGGATGTAGGATGGGGTGGCATGGGGGTCTCAGATCCGTTTCCTCCTCGGCACTAAGAAAAGAATCGCGGAGGGGGGAGGTAGGAGGGAAGGGTGGGTGGGGGGAGGGGGGCGAGGCGGGCGCGGACACTGAATAAAACGATCGCTTTAATTTAGCATCATCAACACTAAAAGAACTTAATTAGCGCGCTCGCTCACCGGGCACACTATCAGGCACGTCTCGTCGCTTATCAAGGCAGAGACTCAGCGACGGTGGTGGCTACAGCCACATCCCCCATCATTCTCACCACCATCATCATCACCCCAAAGGTCCCACGCTTGGCGTGGGGGTCCCCACACCCCTCCAGTGCTTGGGAAAGTGGGGATAAAGCTTTGGGAAAACTAACCATTGGGTGGCAAGTTGTTAAAAACCTGGTGTATGAAAACGGAAGCATCTTATTTATTTTTTCTTTTTTTTTTTTTTGCATTAAAAAATAAACAGGAAAAGGTGCAACGTGCCCCTCTTTTTTCTTTTTTTGTTCCTATTTTTTTATATCTTCCTATTTTTATACCTATCTACCTTTTTTCCTTCTTCCGTTTTTTATCTTTTTTCATTTTTCCACTCCTTTTTTTTCCTTTTTTCTTTTTTCTTTCATTTAAAAAATTTTTTCTTTTCCCTTTTTCTCCTCTTTGTTTTTTCTTTTTTCTTTTCCTCCTTTTCCTCCTTATTTTTCTTTTGTTCTTTTCCTTTTCTCCTTCTTTTTCTCCTTGATTTTTTTCTTTTCCTCCTTCTTTTCCTTTTTCCTTTTCCTTTTCCTCTTCCTTTTCCTCTCTCTTTCATTTTTCTCTCTTCTTACCCTAACCCCTTTTTTAACTGGTTTTCTTTTTTTTTTTTTTTTGCTGTCATATTTCACAGTGTGATCCAGACAGTTAATGAACAGGCAGTTTTGTGGTGTTTTTTTTTTTTTCTTTTCCAAAGTGGAGCTTTCAAAAGGAAGAGAAGATCCTACAGATAATGCCATTGATCTGGCAGGAGGAGAAAATCTCTTACAACAAAGGGGCTTTCCTATGAATCTGGGCCAACCTTCTTGGACCCTTTTCTACTATCAGAAATGAAAAGAATCCAGAGCTGATCCCACTTGCTCCCAGAGAAAGAGAAGTAAAAAACAAAAAATCAAGGTTCTGAGTTGGAATCGCTTTTTTTTTTTTTTTTGGGACCGGCTGTCCAGCACAGTGTTGGTGTCACCATCCCTGGAGGTGTTCAAGAAGTGTGTAGATGTGGTGCTTCAGGATATAGTTTAGTGGTCACAATAGTTGGGTTACAGTTTGACTTAATGATCTCAAAGGTCTTTCCCAGCCTTAGTGATTCTACCCCATTCTGTTTTAAGAAGAAAAAAAGAAAAGAAAGGGAAAAAAGAATGACTCCTCTTCTGCCTCAAAACAGAAGGAAGCAAACAAGAAAAAAAGGAAAAAAAAGAGTGAAAAAGAAACAGAGAAATACTGCAGGCAACAGGGACCACAAAGGAGCTGTTAAATTTTGGCAGGGCCGTGTCAGGGCAATTAAGAGCTGCACCACACTGCAACTGTGCAGTACCACTGTCAGCCTTAATCTGCACACTGATGGGCAGCACGAAATCCAAGCTACAGCCCACAGGAAGCACAACCACTGAACCCATATTGCTTTGACAGTTGCACTCATCTAGAAATAATGCAAAACGCTATTTAGATGTATACATCACGACCCCTGTGCTCTAGGAAGAAAACAATCTAATGAGGGGCTGGGAGACTCCTGGCAGAAAACAAGCAGCCAAGAGGTTTTTCTTCTTGGTGTTCTCCTTGTGGCTTGTTTCTTTCTGACTCCCCCCCCACCTTCCTTCTTTTATCTCTCTCTTCCTTTCACAGTTCTTCGTATTTTATCCTGTTGGAGCGGCGTGTTGGGATTGGTTTCACTGAGCTGGTCTTTGCCTCCATTGCATCACTGAAGAACTTGAAGATAGATGGAAAACTCTTCCAGGAGGTTAGTTCATGGCGCTCTGTACCTGCAAGACACAAAAGTGACAGTGTGTGACCAGGTGTGGTTAGAGTCACAGATTCATAGAGTCACAGAATCATTAAGTAGTAAGATCACAGAACTATAAAATCACAGAATCATAGAATCATAAAATCGTAAAATCACAGAATCATAAAACCACAGGTTCCTGGAATCATAGAACCATGGAATCACAGAACCATAAAATCACACAACTGTTGAGGTGGGAAGAGACCTGGGAGATTATCAACTCCAACCACTCACCTAGAGCTCACAACTCCACCACTGCTGCTAAGCCACTGCCACTAAACCACATCCCTCAGTACCACATCCATGCAGCTTTTAAACACCTCCAGGAATGGTGACTCCACCACCTCCTTGGGCAGCCTTTTCCAATACCTGAGAACCCTTTCTGGGAAGAAGTTTCTCCTTATATCCATTCTGAACCTCCCCTGGCACAACTTGAGGCCATTTCTCTTATCCTGTCACTTGCTGTATGTGAGAAGAGACCAATCCCCACCTGGCTCCCATGTGCCTTCAGGTAGTTGTAGAGAGCAATGCGATCTCCTCTCAGCCTCCTCTTCTGAAGACTGAACAACCCCAGTTTCCCCAGATGCTCCTCATAAGACTTGTGTTCAAGGCTCTTCGCAATCTTTGTTGCCCTTCTCTGGACCTGCTTGAGCCCCTCAATGTCCTTCTTGGACTGAGGGGCCCAAAACAGAACTCAGGACTCAAGGCATGGCTTCACCAGTACTGAGTACAGGGGGACAATCCCTGCCCTGCTCCTGCTGGTCACACCATTGCTGATTGAAGTCAGGATGCTGTTGGCCTTCTTGGCCACCTGGGCACACTGCTGGCTTATATTCAGCTGGCCATCAATTGGTACCCTCAGGTCCTTCATTGAGAAGCTCTCCACTCTTCATTCTGCCCCAAGCCTGTAACATTGCATGGGGGTGGTGTGACCCAAGTGCAGCACTCAACGCTTGACCTTGTTGAATCTCACACAGTGTGACTGATCCAACCTGGACACATGCCTCTGCACAGCTTTTCTGCCCTCCAGCAGATCAAGAAGCCCACACAACTTGGTGTCACCTGCAAATCAATTGAGGGTACACTCAATCCCCTCATCCAAATAACTGGAAAAGATGTTAAAGGAGAACTGTCCCCAGAACTGAGCCCCAGGGTACACCACTTTCTTGCTGCTATTGGTCTCTTTTGGAAGGGTTGTTTGTTAATGCAGAGCCTGAAGGAAGACACAGAGCTACTGATGGTTGGTCCAGGTAGAGCTCTAAGCTGCTGGCCTTGAGGACAACTGGGCAGGAACAACCACACACACACAAGACACAAGCACACACATGGCCACCCAGATCACAGATCAGATATCCTGAACCCATGTCAGGCCTGAACCCATGTCAGACTGCAAAGTATCCTGGTAAGCAAAGCTTTGTTGAAGCACCTCACCTGTTCTACCTAACCCGGGAGAAGAAGATTGGTGTACTTTGTGCACTTTGTAGTTGGTGCACTTTCTTTTTCATTTTGTATTGCTTTCAGCCCAGTAAATGCATTTTTAACTGAAAGACAACAGCTGAACAGCATCATGAAGGCCTCCTTCCTGCAACCTTTTTCCAACAAGCTCATACACGACACTGAGGCACTGAAGTGGACCTTTCCTGCTTGTATCTCTCCTTAGCATACAAATTCACCTCAGTCATAGATTCACAGAATGGCTTGGAAGGGACCTTAATGAATGTCCAGTTCTGACCCCCTTGACATGGGCAAGGGACACCTCCCACCAGCCCAGGCTGCTCAAGGCCTCATTCAACCTGGTCTTGAACACCTCCTGTTCAAGGGGCATTCACAACCTTCCTGAGCAACCTGTTGCAGTGTCTCACCACCCTCACTGCAAAGAATTTCTTCCTACTCTCCAGTGTAAATCTGCCTTCCTCAAGCTTCAATCCATTGTCCTATCACTACAAGCTCTTGTTAGAAGGCTCTCCTCAGCCTTCTTGTAGGCTCTCAGTCTTTTCCTTCTAACTGCTTTACCAGCATCTCCTTCAGCACATTTCCTTGAGCTAAACAAAAGAAAAAAGCCAACCCAACCCCACAACAACCCCCAAAACAACCCCCAAGGTGATGGAGATCAGGAGTCAAGGGCTAGTGAAAGAGTTGGGACCTCTTCCTGGGCAACCCAATTAATGTGGAGATGCTGCCTGGGAGTCTTTGGATCCTGGGCCTTCGTTTGATACTTGAACATTGTTAATGATAATTCTTCAGTCTGTAATAGTAGGTCATTGCTATGGTTACTCTACAATGGTGCAACACTTCACTTTCCCCTTCAGCTATTCGCTGAGACCTGGTAACCACATTTGTTGCCTAGCAACAGTTTTGTGACAGTATCACAATCTGGGGGTGACAACAACGAAGGACACAATGGTCATGGCCTGCTTGGCAGAGAAGGCTGCCATGCGGGGTGGCTGATGGTCCCTTCAGGGTGTGGGGTGGATCATGGTGCAGCTGTCTCAGAGGGATGCTGTAGTGTGATGCCACCCACACCTCCACCTCCATACCCCCACTGGGACCTTTGCCCCTGTGTACCCAATCCGTGGTGTGTCCTTGGCAGCTCCACATGCGCTGTCCCCTCCAGAAAGTCTTTGATGGAGATGGTACCCATCACATCTCCCTCCCCCGCTCCCTTGCAGGCAGCCATCAGACAAGCTCCTCCAAAAAAGCCCTCCACAGAAAGACACCACCTCCCACACAAAGAGACGTTTCTGCACAAAGACGACAATCCGCATCGCGCGCAGATTCCATCCTCCCTCCCACCCTCGCTGTACGGAGACAATTCACGAGATCTCACACAGATTTCCTGCAGGCACCTTCCATACAAACACTTCCCACCTCCAAATTCACCCACCCTTGTGCAAGCCCTCTTTGCTGGGAGACAGTCTGTCGTATCTTGCAGGTGGCTTTCAACTGCAGACCATCCACCCTGTGGCCCTGTGAAAGCCACCCCACAGCCAGTACTCACCAACGCTTGTTCCTCAGCTTGGGGCTCATCCTGCACGCAGAGGTGTCCCACCACAGTGGAAGGATAATGATATTTTTCCATCCTAACCAAGCTCTCCCTCAGGTTATGCCACAGTTGAGCATGCCACCATTGCCCAATCCCACCATTGCCCAATTCCACCACTGCCAATCCCCACCATGCAATGACCCTGTTCTAGAGCTTCTGCAACATAACAGCTGTTCCTCAGGTTATGATGTGGTTGGATACCTTACAGTTGGCCACTGCCACCATGCGGTGACCCCGTCCTAGATTTTCCAGAGCTTAATGACCTGTCCCTTGGGTTACAATGTGGCTGGGTATTCTACAACTGCCCATGCCTGCCATGCAATGACACCAGCAAAGATGCTATCTACTAAAGCAGGTTTTATGGCTCAACAAGCTATCCTAGCACACCTCAAGAATGCTCCTGCACAGGCAGATCTCCTCAGGCACCTGTGCCACAGCACAGAGTGAAAGCATGTGAAGCCCCAAGAGGTGAATCATAGAATTGTTGGGAAAGACCTCTAAGATCATTGAGTCCAACCACTGACCTAAGACCACCATGGCCATTAAACCATGTCCCAAAGTGCCCATGGTCACATGCTTCTTGAACATATCCAGGCATCGAGGGAAGTGATTCTCGCCCTGTACTCCACTCTGGTGAGACCCCACCTGGAGTACTGTTTCCAGTTCTGGAGCCTCTATTACAGGAAGGATCTGAAGGTGTTGGAATGTGTCCAGAGAAGGGCCATGAGGATGATCAGAGGGCTGGAGCTCCTCTTCTCTGAGGACAGATTGAGAGAGTTGGGGCTGTTCAGTCTGGAGAGGATAAGGCTCCCAGGAGACATTCTTGTGGCCTTCCAGGATCTGAAGGGGGCCTACAAGAAAGTTGGGGAGGGACTTTTTAGGGTGTCAGGTAGGGATAGAACTAGGGGTAATGGAACAAAATAAGCAACGGGTAAATTCAGATTGGATGTTAGGAAGAAATTCTTCCCCATGAGAGTGGTGAGACACTGGCACAGGTTGCTCAGGGAGGTGGTGGAAGCCTCATCCCTGGAGGTTTTTAAGGCCAGGCTGGATGTGGCTCTGAGCAACCTGCTCTAGTGTGAGGTGTCCCTGCCCATGGCGGGGGGGTTGGAACTGGATGAGCCTTGAGGTCCCTTCCAACCCTGACAATTCTATGATTCTATGATTGTGACTTTACCACCATCCTGGGTAGCCTCTTCCAACGCCTGACCACTCTTGCAGCAAAGAAATTGTTCCTACTATCCAACTTAACCTCTGCTGGTGCAACTTGAGGCTATTTCCTTTTGTTCTACAAATGGATACTAGGGAGAGGAGACCAACCTCCACCTCATCCCAAACTCCTTTCAGGGAGCTGTAGAAAAGCAATGGGTTGTCCCCTCAGCATCCCCTTCTCCAGGATGAACAAACCCAGGTCCCTCAGCTGCTCCTCACCAGACCTGCTCTCCAGACCCTTCACCAGCTTTGTTGCCCTTTGTTGCTTTGCAAAACATCTTCTGGATGCTTCCCACACAAACATGTCTCTCACTCCTGCCTGCCTGCATCCATCTCCTTCTGTCTCACCTATCTTCATCCCCACTGATATCCACTGGATTAAACTAGATGAAAATATAAGGCAGTGAACATGATGCTGGGTCTTTTGCCTTTTCTTTTTGTTGTCTTTTCTTTTCTTTTTCTTTTTTTCCTCTCTTTCTCTCTTTCTCTTTCTCTTTCTCTTTCTCTTTCTCTTTCTTTCTCTTTCTCTTTCTCTTTCTCTTTCTCTTTCTCTTTCTCTTTCTCTTTCTCTTTCTCTTTCTCTTTCTCTTTCTCTTTCTCTTTCTCTTTCTCTTTCTCTTTCTTTCTCTCTTTCTCCTTCTCTCTTTCTCTTTTCCTTTTTCCCTTTCTCTTTTTCCTTTTTTTCCCCTTTCCTTTCTCTTTCTCTCTTTCCCTTTCTCCTTTTCCTTTTTTCCCCTTTCCTTTCTCTTTCTCGCTTTCCCTTTTCCTTTTTCCCTTTCTCTTTTTCCTTTATTTTTTCCCCTTTCCTTTCTTTTTATCTTTTTTATCTTTTCCTTTCCCCCCCCTGCCTTTTTCTTTTTAACAACACCACCACAATGAAAGATAAACACACACAGAAAAGACAAAACAATAAGTTTCTGAAGCCTTTCAGTCCCTTTCCTCCATCCTGCCTTCTCCCTGGTGCTCTCCTCACACCCTCAGGAGAGTCCAGGCTTACATTCAGTGCTGTTACTGGAACTGATTAACCTGCAGCTTTCCTGTAGCAACCCCTCTCAACCCAACTCCTCTCAAAAAAACAATTCAAGCTCTGGGTCTGGAGGGACTCAATGATTCAGCAGTCTAAAGCAATTTGAACACTCCCTATTTTCCCTTTCCTAGTAACAATCTCACTGACAGATGAACAATTTCCCTGGTGATAAAAATCACTACAATGGCTATTTAGTTTCCAGAATTATGATGATTCTTTGCGTGATTAATACTGCAATAAGAAAAAGCTTGCCAAGTATCTGCCTTGGCCCTTTATAGTCATTTAAAGGTCAAGTTTTTGTCCTTACATATTCACATTCAACTATGACTAAAGGGAGAGCCCTAAAAATTTAACACTGCACAGACTGTGCATTTATGATTTATATATACCAGGGGGCTCAGAAAACCAGGCAGAAGCAGGAGGAATTATGTCCTAAGGGTGATGACAGACTCAGCCATAAGGATTTCACCAGAGGAAAAAAAACATCACTGACGACTGCAATCTCAGTTGCAGATTTAGCAACAGACAAATCTAAATTAAATGCATGAGCAGCCATCTATTTTTTGATAGAAAAGAATCGTTTGTGAGAGATGGATAATAGGAAGCAGTTGTACTAAAGCCAAGGTCCTCCAAGGTGCAGATAAACCCTTAGTGCTCGCTAATTTCAGTGGCCGTGATGCTAAACTCCACGGCTCAATAAACTGCACTAAGTGATGGGTTGTCGTGCAACATATAGTGATTCCAGACATTAATTCTTGGAGAAATCTTAGGAGCATGTTGCAATGAAGACATATACAAATTGTGAAGTGTGGGAGAGAGCTAGAAACAACCTAAAACATGCTAAGGCTGCAGCTGAATGAGAAAAAAATGCCTATAGGCTACAGCTGAAAGAGAGAGGAAAAAAAAAACACCAATTGCCCCCACTCCCAGCTCTACAAAGAGAAAATAAATGACATTAAAGCAGAGTGGCCTTCAAATTGTGAGTGTGGGAAGAGGTAGGTGAGAACTGGATGTATATTTTAACATGTACAGAACATCACCAGGAAGGGGTCCCAAGAGAAGTTGGATCCAATAAAGTGCGGATCATAGAATCACAGAATTGTTTTGGCTGGAAAAGACCTCCAAGATCATTGAGTCCAACCATCAACCTAAGACCACCTTGGCCATTAAACCATGTCCCAAAGTGAGGCCACATGTTTCTTGAACACCTCCAGGAAGGGTAACTCCACCACCTGCCTGGGCAGCCTGTTCCAATGCCTGAAGTGGAATGAGTGATGACTGTAAAAAGCTGAACAAGTTTCAGAGTCAATTTACCCACCACCACAAAGAGATGTGGACAGTTAGGAATAACAAAGGCCTGGCAACATGATTGTTGATTAAAAAAAAACAATAACAAAAACAAACAAACAAAAAATAACAAAAAGAAAGAAGAAAAAAAGAAAAAGGATCAGGTAGGGGAATACTTGCAAAAATTTAATATACAAATCATGCGGTCTGGATGACATGCATCTGAGGGTCTTCAGGGAACCAGCTAATGAACTTGCTGAACTACTGGCAATTATTTCTGAGAATTCATGCACCATCAGGTAGGCACCAGAGGACTGGGGTAGGGAGGTGGAGAAAAGGAGAATTAATGGAAACAATCACATGTAAAATTTACCTTTGAATATTAGCAGAGATCAACATTACGAAGCAGACACAAGCGCCTTTAAGGGCAACAGGAGTCCTAGAACAAGCTCAGGTTTGACAAGAACAGGTAAAACCCAAACTTGGCCACTTTATTGAAGCATAAAAATCATCAGGACAGGGAGTTATGCATTGCATTTATCCATCCTTTCCACATAGGTCAACCTGGTAACTTGAGGGTAATGGGAACCTGGAGGATCACTTAAAATGAAGGGTCTGGAGAACCAGTCTCAGGAGGAGCAGCTGAGGGAACTGAGGTATTTTAATCTGGAGAAGAGGAGGCTGAGGAGAGACCTCATTGCTCTCTACAATTCCCCTAAAGGAGGTTGGAATGAGGTGGGGGTTGGTCTCTTCTCTCTAGTATGAGGTGACAGAAGAAGAAGAAATGGCCTGAAATTGTGCCAGGGTAGGTTTAAGTTGGAGATTAGAAACAATTTCTTTGCTGCAAGAGTGAACAGGCTGCCCAGGGAGGTGGTGGAGTCACCATGCCTGGAGGTGTTCAAGAAACTTGTGGACATGACACTTGGGGATGTGGTTTAATGGTGATGGTGGTGTTAGGTTGATGGTTGGACTTGATGATCTTAGAATTCTCTTCCAACAAAACAGTTCTATGATTCTATGAATGCATTATGACCCTGCAGCTGTAATGGGCTGCAGTCACCCCTACCTCTTGTTTGTAAGTGAGTTGCTTTACTCCAGATGAGGAGACCCCAACATACTTGAGAATGATGGTAACAATTGTGAATTATGATAATAACTGTGATAGCTCTAGCCATGAGCACCAGGCTCACCAGCACCTCTGTGGTATCTCTGCAGGCTAAGTCCAGACTTAGCATCTCATCTCAACTCATCTCATTGTCACTCTTTGTTGGGCTGTAACTTGGGGCTCTGCTTTCTCTCATTACTGCCACAAGTCTGAAATGGCACCAAGGT
Organism: Indicator indicator; assembly: GCF_027791375.1. Lineage (NCBI taxonomy): Eukaryota > Metazoa > Chordata > Aves > Piciformes > Indicatoridae > Indicator > Indicator indicator. The sequence continues at coordinate 7,754,783 of NC_072053.1, read as the reverse complement.
TCATCAGGTTCATTGCATTTCAGCTGAAGAAAAGGATAATTCTGACTCCCTGAAATAAGTCACAGTATGTCAGACTGTCTTGGAAATGGTCACTGGTGCACTTGTTAGGAAGAGGTTACAGACCTGACTATTAATAAGTAATGATCCCTTGGTCACAACAACCCTATGCAACACTATAGGCTTGAGCTGCCAGGTGTAAGAGGACTTGGAAACGTTGATCAACAGTGCTTGAAGATGAGCCAGCAGTGTGCCCATATGGCCAAGAAGGACAACAGCATCCTGGCTTAGATCAGTAACGGTTTGGCCAGCAGGACCGTAGTAGTGATGGTACCCTTGTACTCAGCATGGGTGAGGATGCACCTGGAAACATGGGTTCAGTTTTGGGCCCCTCACTCCAGGAAGGACATTGAGCAAAGGGTGTGGAGAACAGGGCTGGTGAAGAGCAGCTGAGGGAATTGGGGGTGTTTAGTCTGGAGAAAAGGAGGTTGAGGGGAGACCTCATTGCTCCCTACAATTCCCTGAAAGGAGGTTGGAGTGAGGTGGGAGGTGGCCTCTTCTGCAAGGAACAAGAGATATGATGCGAGGAAGTGGCCTCACATTGCATCAGAGGAATCATAGAATCATAGAACCAGTCAGGGTTGGAAGGGACCACAAGGATCATCCAGTTCCAACCCCCCTGCCATGGGCAGGGACACCTCACACTACAGCAGGCTGGCCAGAGCCTCATCCAGCCTGGCTGCAAACACCTCCAGGGATGGAGCCTCAACCATCTCCCTGGACAACCCATTCCAGGCTCTCACCACTCTCATAGGGAAGAACTTCTTCCTCACTTCCAACCTGAATCTCCCCACTTCCAGCTTTATTCCATTCCCCCTAGTCCTATCACTACCTGATAGCCTAAGGTAGGTTTAGGTCTGACATTAGGAAAATTTTCTTCCCCAAAAGGGTTGTCAAGTCCTGTCTCAGGCTGCCTACAACAGTAGTGGAGTCCCCATCCCGGGATGGGGGTGGAGGGGAGTTCAAAGCTGTGTAGATGTGGTGGTAAAGGACATGGTTCAGTGGTGACCTGGCAGTGCTGGGTTGACAGTTGGACTTGATGATCTTAGAGGCCTTTTCCAACCAAGACAATTCTATGATTCTATGATATGGGATTGGATATACACCTATGAAATCCCAGAGGTATTCGCATTAGGGCTGATATCTTTTGACCGCGGTTATCTGAAAGAATAATGAGAGCACTTACTAGTTAATTAGATTAATTAGCGGGCAATATATTGAATAGGAGATAATGCAAACAACACAAAGGCAAAGAGAAATAGTGACAACAAAAATGGCAGCCTAAATGGGTACGAAAAACACAGAAGGGAGAAAGGAAAGCCTGAAATTCGGGTTGATGTCCGCAGGGGTGGTTGTGCAACATGACTGGGCAGATGATCTCTTCGTGGCCATTCACAAACAAGTGTGCAAATGTTTATTTTTTTGTTTCCCCCCTGCTCATCCCACTACCACTCAGTAAAATCATCTCCTTGCCCAGGGAGGCTGAAACCCCCTTCCATCTGAAAGCACGTCGCCGGCAGAGGGAAGGAGCACTGCTCATCCCCGTAATTCATTCTTGCAGAGCAGTGATTACCGGCTGTGAGGGACAAAGGTGCCCTCCTACGGTGCCTGCCCACTGTGCTGGACAAAAGCCTCCTCCCGCGGTGCTCAGAAGATGTGTGGAACAATGGTGGCCCCCCGCCGCGTTTACAAGATGTGGGGGACAAAGGTTTCCCATGCTGCAGAGGAGCTGAGAGACATCTCCACACGCCCCTCCGCGCTTGGGATCTTCGTGAAGAGAAAAGTTTCCAGGTTGAAAAGTTTCTTCACAGATATTAGGCACAAGGTTTGACCTCAGGGCTTGTCTCTTCAGGAGTGCGAGCTTCAAAATGAATTAAAGGGTGCTCCAACGCCTCGGGGTTTAGTCCCCGTCGGGATGCAGAGCGTGGCTGCTTCTCTCCACAAGCCCTGCTCAGTGGAGTTTGCAATTGGCTTTAACTCTGTCAGCATGGTTGTGATTTATGCTGAGACCCCTGGCCACGCTGCAAAACCTCAGTGCCAGTGCTGGGGCAGGACATGAGCTTTGGCATCTTGTCCCTAGAGGCTGGCAGCCGTCGGTTTAACATTTACGATTTAAGCTTCACCAATATAAAAGAGCTTAAGCCTCATCAAAACTTGTTTTGGGTGCTCCAAACTTCGGTGAAATGCAGACTTTTTTTTTTTTGGGGTAGGGTGGGGGGGGCATTTGCACGAGTGGAAGCACTTTCAGACTCACTGAAGGTCTTTTTTGTCTTTATCTCCACAACTCTGAGAAGCAACCCAATCCATTCTTCCTTTGCAAATAAGTGAACAAACAAGCCAACCCCTTCTGACCTGGGAGCGTGAGTGTGATACGCCTTTCAGAAAAGATTTTTCTTCCTGAAAGTTATGAATCAATGGAAATGTTTTTTCCCCCCCACATTATCTACACAAGCTTTAAAGTCTTCATGTTAAGACTTTTAACCCTTAGGTGTGCCATTCTGTAGTTAACTCTGCAGTGATATACCCTCCAAATTTACATTTTTGTGTGAGAAAAAGATGTTTTCCTCCCCTCCTGCATCCATCTTTCTGGATGATATAAAATGACTTCTGTATCACAAAGTTATCCCTAAAACAGGAATTTAGCTATTTTTTTTCTTTTTTTATTTTCTTTTTTTTTTTTTTTTTAACCTTTGAGTGCATCAGATGTTATCAAGAGTGACAGAACTATTTTTAATTCATAAGGTTTCTCCATTTATGATTCCTGGATCCTCTGCATCTGCACAGGAAGGAATTAGGGTGCCTGTTGTGACTGTTTTGCACTACTGATGTAAACATCCAGGTCTCAGACCCCAGAAGAGGAGAAGCTCTCAGAGGATCACCAGTAAAGGGAGATTAAAAATATATACCTTGCTTAAAAATCACTAAGTACTTCTGACAGGGTAGATGAGAGCTCCAGGGGAAAAAAAATGGGAAGGAATCCATTAGCTCAAGAGCTTTGAGAACCAATGACCTGAGGAGCTTCTCTGCAGGCACTTCTAGACATTGCAATGGCAAAGAAAGGTTAAAAGCTTAGGCAAAATTAAGAGCCAAGCCACACACCAATTAATGAAATTAAAGCAGTGATTTCTGAGGGGACATGTAAAAAGCCCCAACCAACAAACCCCAACCTTCATGTGTTTAGTTTGGCCCAGAAGTGATGGTTTGTGGAGTCATGGGCATGATAATGATCTAAAAGTAACTGTGTGGAAATGAATTCTTTGGAGGAGCCAAGAGAGAAGAGAGAGAGAAATCTGAAGAAATGAAACACAGCTTATGAAGAGGGCTTAGGCACACAGTAAACTGGTTTAGATGCAATATTCATCCAAGGAAAACTGTGGGAATCTCTGTGGCCATGCTAGAGAATAGACTACACAGGGTAAAGATATTTTATCCTCAGTTATTATCTCCTGGGACACAGAGCAGTGTTTATTTTTGTTGGACATTCACTATCTCTAACATCTTTAGTGGGATGATGGAAACAGAGCAACAAGCATCCTGCCAAGGCAGAATAAAGATTATCTCTGAACTCCCACTCTTGTAACCACTTTTTCAGTTTTTACAGCAACTGCTCACGAGTGGCTTAAAAAGGTAAGAAAACATGTAATGAATTCTTTTTCTTTGGCCCATGAGCAACAAATCCAGGCAGAAGGTCTGCAAAGCAAGAAGGCGAGAGGAGGCTAACCCAACAGCTGTCACTTTTCACTGCTCTTCATTAAATATTAAGGGCAGTCCCATGAGCATGGGTCACTTGTTTGCTCCTGTGTGCTAACTCGTCAAATAAGTGGATGTTGTAAGGTCATTCCCTCCTGAGCATAGGTTACCAAAATAAGGTCATTATTTGGGTCACCAAAAGTCAACTAATTTTCTATTGAGTTTATACTAAAAAAAAAAAAAAAAAAGAAAAAAGAAAAAGAAAATAGATCTCAAACAGCTATAGAGACTTCCTAGTAAGAACCAGGCACCCAGGTTAGATATAGCTCCTACAGATCTGGGATGGAAGAAATTACTGGGTCTGTGGTGATGATTTTCCTCTATTATAGAATTGTAGAATTGTTTCAGGTGGAAAAGACCTCTAAGGTCATCGAGTCCAACCATCAACCCAACACCCCCATGACCACTGAACCATGTCCACACAGTTGTTTTAACACCTCCAGGGATGATGAATCCACCACCTCCCTGGGCAGCCTGTTCCAATGCCTGATCAGTTTTGCAGAAAAGAGATTTTTTCCTCATGTCCAACCTAACCCTCCCCTGGCACAATTTCAGGCCATTTCCTCTCCTTCTATCACCTGATACTAGGGAGAAGAGCCCAACCCCCACCTCACTCCAACCTCCTCTCAGGGAGCTGTAGAGAGTCATGAGGTCTCCCCTCAGCCTCCTTTTCTCAAGGCTAAACAGCCCTAGGTCCCTTATCTGCTCATCAGCCTTGTTCTCCAAACCCTTAACCAGCTTCATTGCCCTTTTCTGGACACATTTCAGCACTGCCATGTGCCTCTTGGAGTGAGGGGCCCAAAACTGAACCCAGTATTGGATACATGGCTTCACCAGTGCCCAGTAGAAGGGGTGGGGGTAAATGCTCTGAAACATTTGAATAGCACGCATTAGTGAGGTAAATAAAAACAAATTTTAATGTAGTTGCATTTTTTCTTATCATGGATTAAAAAAACAAAACCCAAGCCTCATAAAATTGCACCCAACAGCACAAATAAAGAACTTAGCATCTGAAAACTATCATTTTCTCAACCAGAGGAAAATTATCTTTTTAGATAAAGGAGGTTTTGACCTGCTCAAAAGCTGACTCCTCCCCAGAGAACATACATCCAGGTGGCTTCTTGGGCAAGACTGCTGAAAACCAGCCTATAAACCTGAAAAACCCTAATTTACATGACAGATCCTAACATGATTCAACATCACAGGCACAGGCAGCTGCATCTCTTTCTCCTCAAAGCTTCACAAGGGCAGGTCTAGTGGAGTTTTCTGAGGGAGAAGACATCATTGATTGCACTTTTTCAGGCCAGAAGCCCCAGCTGAGACTGGTGGCCATACCAGTAACAGACCTGCTGAGCCCAAGGCTGGAGATTGGCTTGCCCAGCAATGCTGCCAATATTAACTAGCACATGGGGTTTGTAGAATATATTCAGACATCTAAAATGGGCTGCAGTGATCACTGAATCATAGCTTCACAGCACAGTGCAGGTGGGAAGGGACCTCTGGAGATCATTCAGTCCAAACCCTCTGCTAAAGCAGGGCTACCCACAGCAGCTTGTCCACAATGGCCAGCTGGGCTTGGAATCTCTGCAGAGAAGGGAAACTCCAGAACCTCTCTGCTCCAGACCTCTAGAACCCTCACACCAAAGAAATTTCTCCTTCTCTTCAGATGGAACCTCCTGGCTTCCACTTTGTGCCTGTTGCTCCTTGTTCTGTCTCTGTGCACCATGGACAAGAGTTTAGCCCCATCCTCTTGCACCCCATGGGCTCTTTAGCTCTTGCTGGCCATTGAGAAGATCCCAAATCTCAGCCTGCTCTTCTCCAAGCTAAACAGCCCCAGGTCTTTCAACCTTTCCTCCTCAGAATGATGCTCCATTTCCCTCTGTATCCTGTACTGGATTATCTCCAGTAGTTCTCTGTCTCTCTTGAACTGGGGAAGCCAGAATTGGACCAAGTACTCCAGCTGTGGCCTCACTAGGGTAAAGTAGAGGGGAAGAAGGACCTCCCTCTACCTCCTGGCCACACTTTTCTTAATGTACTTGAGGAGATAATTTGCCTCTTGGTTGCCAAGGCACATTGCTGGCTCATGGTGAACTTCTTGTCCACCAGGACTCCCAGGTCCTTCTCCACAAAGCTGCTTTCCAACAGCTCAATCCTTCACCTGTGCTGGTGCAACAAGGGCAGAGTCCAGGGGCAGGACTCTACACTTGCCCTTGTTGAACTCCATGAAGGTCCTCTATGCCCAACTCTCCAGCCTGTCATGCTGTGAGTTAATTTAATCTGAAATACTGAAGTATAGATTTTTAAATCTGAGTTTACTCCAAAATCCCACAGCTTTTCAGTGGCTACAGGGCAGAGATCTGAAGCCTACCCCTCACTGGCAAGCTCTGATGACCAGGGAGAGCACTAATTATGCGTGTAGTTCCATGGATGACAGCAGGACTGGATGAGTGGAAGGATGGGGTACTTAGAAAATAGCTACTCTCCATGATGGTATTTTATGTTTATTTGTTCCTAAACAGTAATTGTGTCATCAAACACCCGTCTGGAGAATTAATTATTGGAGATAATTCAGGAAAAAAAAAAAAAAAAAGCTGATGTCAGCTTACTTCAGTAGAGCACATCACAGATCTGTGAAAACCCACCAAGCAAATGACACTATGTAAATCACCCCAGGAACAGCTGTGCCAGCAGCATGAGCATGGAATGACCCAGCTTTGGTGCTTCCCCAAAACACAGCAGCCAAGGGAACAGCCAGCAGCACTGTGAGAATGGCAGAGCCTGCAGCCAGAGCGTTTAGGAAGGGCAGCAATGCTTTAAAACCCCATGTTACATCAAGGTAGAGACACTCCACCTAATAAAGATAGAATAAAGGTCAGCACAAGAAGGACAGAAACCTGTTGGAGCAGGGCCAGAGGAGGCCACAGCAGTGATGGGAGGGCTGGAAACTCACTGCTAGGGCTTATGATGTGTGAATTATGCTGAAGAGTATTTTTGCTGTGGTGCTTCATGGACTATTGCAGTTTGTTCCTCAGATGTGGGCTTATTCCTGTCCCTGGAAAGATCTCCTTTACTGCCTATGTTGTTATCCACACTGGATGCCAACAGGACAGGCTGATAGAGTTGGGTTTGTTCAGCTGGAGAAGAGAAGGCTCCAGAGAGACCTTCTGGTGACCTTTCAGGGCTGTTCAGAAAGCTGGGGACAGACTTTTGAGCAGGGCCTGTTGTGACAGGACAAAGGGTGATGGTTTGAACTAAAAGGAGGAGATTCAGACTAGATGGAAGAAATATTTTTTTTTCCATAAGGTTGGTGAGACCCTGGCCCAGGCTGTCTACAGAGGTGGTAGATGCCCCATCCCTAGTTGTCTGGGGTTGTGAGCAACCTGCTTTAGTTGCAGATGTCTCTGCTGACTGCAAGGGCTTTGGACTAGATGAGCTTTAAAGGTCCATTCCAAGCTAAACAAGTTTGTGATTCCATGATCACTAACAGGGTAGAAAAAAGCAAGCCCCAGATCTGGCTTTGACAAGCATCTAGAAGAGCTAGACACAGACTGCACCTATCATTCAGGTGTGGTACTGAAGAAGGCAAGTGATGGAACTCAGATGGCAAGATTTTATGGACAATGATCATTGCTATAGGTCAAGAACATCTGTGCTGCAACCATAAGGTTAATAACCTCTACAACAACACTTTTACATGAGGCTGTCTCAGAAGGATGCCTTTGGAGATGCTCTCTATAATTTATACCCAAGCTGAGGCACAAAGATTTCTCTCCCCTGCAAGTCATGGTGATCGATATAGGTCTGCACCTTATTACAGCCTGAGGAGGTGAAAGTGTGCAGCAAGGACCAGCCAGGCTTTGTTGGGTGAAAAAAATGGCTAATGGCTGTGCCCAAAGGCTTGCAGTGAAGGGAGTTAGCTCCAGCTGGTGGCCTGTCATCAGTGGTGTTCCCCAGGGCTCAGTGCTGGGACCAGTTCTGTTTAACAGTGGTCTGGAGGAGGGGACTGGGGAAACCTCAATAAGTGTGCAGGTGACACTAAATTGGGTGAGCTTCTTGATCTGCTGGAGGGCAGGGAAGCTCTGCAGAGAGATCTGGACAGGCTGGATTGATCTCACTGTGTGAGACTCACCAAAGCCAAGTGTTGAGGGCTGCATTTGGGTCACACCACCTGCACCCATGCTTGGGGTAGAGTGGCTGGAAACCTGCTTGGTGGAGAAGGATCTGGGGGTATCAACTGATGGCCAGCTGAATATGAATATGGCCAGCTCTCTACAACTACCTGAAGGCACATGGGAGCCAGGTGGGGATTGGTCTCTTCTCACATGCAGCAAGTGACAGGATAAGAGAAATGGCCTCAAGTTGTGCCAGGGGAGGTTCAGAATGGATGTAAGGAGAAACTTCTTCCCAGAAAGGGTTCTCAGGTATTGGAAAAGGCTGCCCAAGGAGGTGGTGGAGTCACCATCCCTGGAGGTGTTTAAAAGCTGCATGGATGTGGTACTGAGGGACGTGGTTTAGTGGCAGTGGCTTAGCAGCAGTGGTGGAGTTGTGAGCTCTAGGTGAGTGGTTGGAGTTGATAATCTCCCAGGTCTCTTCCCACCTCAACAGTTGTGTGATTTTATGGTTCTGTGATTCCATGGTTCTATGATTCCAGGAACCTGTGGTTTTATGATTCTGTGATTTTATGATTCTATGATTTTATGATTCTGTGATTTTATAGTTCTGTGATCTTACTAGTGTCTTCTCACAAGCAACAAGTGATAGGACAAGAAGGAACAGGCTCAAGTGGTGCCATGGGAGGTTCAGGTTGGGTATGAGGAAAAATTCCTTCCCAGAAAGGGTTCTCAGGCACTGGAACAGCCTGCCCAGGGAGGCAGCATCCCTGGAGGTGTTTACAAGCTGTGTGGGTGTGGTGCTGAGTGACGTGGTTTAGTGGCAGTGGTTTAGCAGCAATGCTTAGCTTAGCACCACTCTAGGTGAGTGCTCGGATTTGATGATCTCCAAGGTCTCTTCCCACCTCAACAGTTCTGTGGATCTGTGTTTGGCAAATGCCACATCTCATCAACATGGCTTTGCAATAGCATCATGGAATGGTGGGCTTTGGAAGAGACCTCTGAACATCAGAGAGTCCAACCCCCCTGCCAAAACAGGGCCCATCTCCAGAGGCCCTTACCATCATCCATGCTGGGAAAGCAAACTGGAGTGGGGTGGGCATAAATAAATCATTGTAAGGGTACCATCCCAGCTGCTTCATGTCACAACCTAAATTAATTGCATATCTGTCTCTGAACTACTCAGAAACCATCATTTTTTAAAATATTATTTTTTCTGGTTTCTTGCACCCTAATTCATAACACACCAGGACTTAATGCAGGAGGCTCTGAAGCTCACATATCATGGAAACCAGCAATTTAAGACAAAATGCTAATTGGCCAAGGCTTTGCAGATGTGAATTACACTAAATTTAACTAAGCTGAATAATGTCACACTTCCTGTGACTTAACCTCAGAGATGTCATTAGTGGGAGCATTTGAGATTAATGACCATAAAGCTGCATTTCACTCCCCACTTAACCCTCCTCCTCACTGCACCACACTGCAGCTCTTGTCTGGAAGGGATCAAGATGTTTCCTTCAGGTATGTGCCTCACTTCCTACCTCTCCTCAACACCAAAACCCAGACATGGGTGATGTTTGGGATGCAAGGGTGGAAAGCCAGCTACGCATTGATGAGTACTCTACATATGGAATATTGTGTCCAGTGCTGGGCTCCTCAGTTTAAGAGGGATAGAGATATACTAGGGAGGATCCAACAGAGGCTACGAACATCTGTCTGGGAGGGATTGGAACATCTGTCTGATGAGGAAAGGCTGAGACACCTGGGGCTGTTTAGCCTGGAAAATCATGGAATTACAGAACGACTTATTTTGGAAGAGACTTCAGAGATCATCTCCTCCAACCTCCCCACCATGGGCAGGGACACCTCTCAGCTAGACTCAGCTGCTCAAGGTCTCATCCATCCTGGCCTTGATCACCCCCAGGGAGGAGGCAGCCACAGCCTCCCTGGGCAGCCTGTGCCAGAGTCTCACCACCCTCACACTGAAGAACTTCTTCCTCAGATCCAGTCTAACCCTACTCTGCCTCAGCTCCAAACCATTCCCCGTTGTCCTGTCACTAGACACCCTATGAAAAGTCCCTCTGCAGCCTGTATCTGAAAGGTGTGTGTTAAGAAGAAGGTGTCAAGATCTTTTCAGCCACGTCGTGTGATAGGACAAGAGGCAGTGGATACAAATGGGAATGCAGGAGGTTCCACCTCAACATGAGGAGAAACAGCTTTGGTGTGAGGGTGCTGAAGCCCTGGAGCAGGCTGCGCAGAGGTGCTGTGGGATGTCCTTCTCTGGAGAGGTTCAAGACCCACCTGGATGTGTTCCTGTGTGACCTGCCCTAGCTGACCCTGCTTTGTCAGGGGAGCTGGACTCGATGATCTCTGGAGGTCCCTTCCAACCACTACCATTCTACGATTTTGAAGAGGGGGAGGTGGAGACTGGCACTGAAAGCAAAGCTGAAGGCAGCTGTGAAGCCAGACATGATGGGAAGACATGCTGGGATGCACCGACCTCTGCCAACACCTCTCCTCCAATGCCTTTCTACAGCAGTCAGACACACAAGCAGGAGCGTGGGAGGTGGGTCTGCCACCAGCAGGAGGGAGAACTCAAATGTCTGGGATGAACGTGAAGGGAAATATTAAGTTTGTGATAAGGAAAGGAAAAGCAATTCCAACCACATTAACCATGAGCTAGCACTGTGCCACCGTGGCCAAGAAGGCCAAAGGCACCCAGGGGTGCAACAAGAAGAGTGTGAGGAGCAGGTCAAGGATGGTTCTCTCCCTTTGCTCTGCTCTGGTGAGTCCACATCTGGAGTACTGTGTCCAGTTCTGTGCTCCCCAGTTCAAGAGAGACAAGGAACTACTGAAGGGAGTCCAGTGGAGGTTACAAGATGCTGGAGACTGGAGCATCATCGTGAGGAGGAAAGGCTGAGAGACTCTTCTGGAGAAGGGCAACCTCTGAGGGGAACTTCTTAATGCTCAGCAAGAGCTAAAGGGCCTGTGGGGTGCAAGAGGATGGGGCAAAACTTATTCCAGTGGTGCCCAGTGACAGGACAAGGGGCAACAGACACAACCTGGGTCTCTTTGGATGGAACACTTGCTGTGGGTGACCCTGCTTTAGTGTTGGGGCTGGACTGGATGATCTCCAGAGGTCTTTTCCAACCCCACCAAGATGGGATACTGTGAGAAAAACTGAGAGAGAGAGCAGGGGATGCTCTCTGTGGGCTTGCATGCGTGCCCAGTGGGCACACTTGCAGAGCTGCAGCTGGAGAAGGTTCAGTGGGACACAGGAACCACTGGGAAAAAGGACAGATAGCATTTTGTCCTTGAGGAATTACAGATCATATCCTGCCTTGCCTCCACAGGAAAAGCACAACTGGACAGAAACCAGTCTCAAAATCAGTGTCTTTTTTTGATAAGCACATTTTTAATCATCCAACTGCAGAGCGGCCAAGTTTTGAACCATTCCACTTAACCACTTCAATAATTCATTTTGGGGGACCGTATTTATTCCAAAATAGGGACTGATTTGCTGTTACCCTTTAAAAATAAAATGAATTAAATAACATTAAGCTCCAAAGCCATATCTTCAAGCTGACACAGTACCAGCCAGAGAGAAAAAACCCAACCCCAAACACCCAAGGAGAGAAAGCAATGAAGCCTGATGACCCTGATCCACCTCCCAATTCCATTTCCATATTAATTTCAACATACTGTCCTGATCCAATAACTGAACTTTCCATGTGGAGTCTTGCTCAGCTGGCCAAGAAGGCCACCAGCATCCTTGCCTGGATCAACAAGAGTCTGGCCAGCAGGAGGAGGGAAGTGATTGTGCCCCTCTGCTGGGCACTGGTGAGACCATGCTTCAAATAGTATGTTTAGATTCAGGACCCCCACTCCAAGAAGGACATTGAGGGGCTGGAGCAGGTCCAGAGAAGGACAATGAAGCTGGGGAAGGGTCTGGAGAACAGGGCTGGTGAGGAGCAGCTGAGGAAACTGGGGTTGTATAATGTGCAGAAGAGGAGGCTGAGGGGAGACCTCATTGCTCTCTACAACTCCCTGAAAGGAGGTTGCAGGAGGTTGTGGTTGGTCTCTTCTCCCTAGTATCAGGTGATGGAGAGGAAATGGCCTGAAATTGTGCCAGGGGAGGGTTAGGTTGGACATGAGGAACGATTTTTTTTCTGCAAAACTGGTCAGGCACTGGAAAAGGCTGCCCAGGGAGGTGGTGGAGTCACTGTTCCTGGAGTTGTTGAAGAGATGTGTGAACATGGCACCTAGGGACATGGTTTAGTGACCATGGTAGTGTTAGGTTGATGGTTGGACTGGATGATCTTAGAAGTCTTTTCCAACCAAAACAATTTGATGATATGTGGTGAGACACTGGAACAGGTTGCCCAAGGAGGTGGTGGAAGCCTCATCCCTGGAGGTTTTTAAGGCCAGGCTGGATGTGGCTCTGAGCAACCTGATCTAGTGTGAGGTGTTCCAGCCCATGGGAGGTGGGTTGGAACTGGATGATCCTTGAGGAGCCTTCCAACCCTGACAATGCCATGATGCTATGATCCTACCAGGAGAACCAGTGTTGCAAAGTCAGACTGTGACTGTCCCAGAGAAAAGCAAGCAAGATCCCTTATGTCATGGTAGATACTATTTTTAGTTTTCTTTTTTTTTTCCCCCACCAAGAATTTTGTGGGTTTTGAAGAAAACTTTAGTTTAATCTCTCCCAGCTAGAAAGATGATAAACCTCTGAAGCTGAAGATGGAAATGCAAGTAATCTGCCAGCAAAAGTATATTTGGAAGTGGAAGAGAGATGAAATATTTAAATGAGTTTCAAAACTTGGTGATTCAAACTATTTTCTTTGCCTTACATTGAGATTTTCAAATTGAAAAAAAAAATTCTTTTATACAATTAGAAAAAAAAAAGAAAAGAAAAAGAAAGTTGTTGAGGTAATTTCTCTCTGAAGAATCATTGAACTGGAATCAAGGCATCTTGCATCAAAGTTATCAATTATTACCACAGTTGCCCAACCAATATTTTATATATATATATATATATATATATATACACATAGACTAAACAAAAAAGGACAGGAAGAAAATCACTAAGAATACAAATAGGGAATTATTTTGTTTGTGCCCTGTGTCTATTTTTAATACTTATTGCTCCAATCTGTCAACTGTAGGTTGTTTGTTGATGGTAGTGGTATTGTTTGGGTTTTTTTTTTCCAAAATAAGTTTAAACCAAACTGTTGATATATTAGGGAAACAAAACAAAACAACAAAACAAACCCAAACAGAACAACAAACCTGCACAGGGAAAAAGAAGATTGAGGTGGGAGCTTAAGCTAGTCTAAATGAGAGCAGTATCAGCATGCAGAAACACACAGACAAGCACAGTTTGACAGTCACTGCTCATAAAAGATCCTGCAATGAGTTAATATGAAAACTCAGTCTCCTGTAGAGGGAAGTTAGAGGGGAGCTTGTATAGAAGCACTTGAGGAACATTTGCACTGTGTCTGGAACACAGATAGCACATTCCCTGTTAGTCTGGGGATAAATGAAATGTTATAACCACAATATATTGCTGTATTAAATCAAAAAAGCCTTTATTTTTTCATTCTTCTTTTTTTTTCTTCTTGTTTTTTTTCCCCTCTCCCTAGTCTGTTGTGAAAGAGAAAAATCTTCGACTGACTAAAAAGCAAAGAATTTGCAGTCAACAACATCCCCATCTGTTTTGATATGTTATATATTTTTTTTTCCCAACTGTAGCACCAGAATGACAGGAATGCTTTGCACTGGTATCTTTGTAGCCATGATTGATGGAATCACAGAATTATAGAATCCTGGAATGGCTTGGGTTAGAAGGCATCTTAAGGGTCATCCAGTTCCAATCCCAACCACCATGGGCAGGGACACCTCCCACTAGCCCAGGATGCTCAGGGCCCCATCCAACCTGGCCTTGAACACCTCCAGGGAAGGGGCATCCACAACCTCCCTGAGCAACCTGATCCAGTGTCTCACCACCCTTACTGTGAGTTGTTGCTTTCTTCAGGACCTCCATGGATTTTTGCCATGCAGATATTCCAAGTTTTCCATGTATTGCTTTTCCAGGTTTGCATTTAGATTTAGCCTTGGGACTGCTGTTGAGTGAGGAAGGATCATGAACCAAGGAGACAGGACATTACCAATACAGGGTTTATAGAATCATAGAATGGTCTGGGTTGGAAGGGACCTCCAAAGCTCATCCAGTCTAACCCCACTGCAGTCAGCAGGGACATCCTCCACTAGATCAGGTTGCCCAGAGTCTTGTCCAGCCTCACCTTGAATATCTCCAGGGATGGAGCCCCAAACACCTCCCTGGGCAACCTGTTGCAGTGTTCCACTATCCTCATGGTGCAGAATTAGTTCCTAACACCCAATCTAAATCTGCTCTTCTCTAGTTTGAAGCAGTTGCCCCTCATCCTGTCCCTGCAGGCCTTTGTAAACAGTCTCTCTCCATCCTTCTTGTAGCCCCTTCAGGTACTGAGGCCACTATTAGGTCTCCCTGGAGCCTTCTCCAGGCTGAACACCCTCAGCTCCCTCAGCCTGTCCTTGTAACAGAGGTGCTCCAGCCCCCGGATCATTTTTGTGGCCCTCTTCTGGACCCACTCCATCAGCTTCATGTCCTTCCTATATTACTTTCATTTAGACCTCTCCTTCATGAAGTTCATGACCCATTTGTTGATGGTTTAAAACTAAAGGAGGGAGATTTAGGCTAGATTGAAAGAAGTAAATTGTTGTACTGAGAGTGATGAGACCCTGCTATAGGTTGCCCAGAGAGGTGGGTAGATGCCCCATCCCTGGAATCATTCCTGGTCAGGTTGGAGGGGGTTCTGAGCAACCTGCTCTAGTTGCAGATGTCCCTGATGACTGCAGGAAAGTTAAACTCAATGGCCTTGAGTTGTCCCCTTCAACCCAAACCATGTTATGGTTCTATGACTCTATGATTCCATTGATTCTATGATTCTAAATCAGGGAAACAAACAGTCACGAAGCTCAGGGAGCTTTGTCCCATGTTGAGGTCTGTACATCTGCAGCTGCTTCAGATCTGGGGACCTGCAATGGGAGAATGGCAAAGAAAGGGTCTAGAAGAGAAGATGTACCTCTTGTAACTGCAGAAAGCTGACACACCAAGGCAAAACTACAGCTGTATCCTATTTCCATGGGACTTGCTTCTGTGCCAAAAAGCCTTCAGCAAAGCAGGAACAATGACAGCAGCTGCAGCTGGGAGAAAAGCAATGAAGCCTGCTCTCCAGGGTTGTGTCTTCTACAGCTGCTGAAACCTGCACAGAGCCCTGGGGTGGAGGACGCCCTGCCCCATGCCACACACAGAGCAGATGCTCCTGCTCTTCTACAAGAAGAGATGTGGGGAATGCAAATCCACAGCCCCTATGGTGGAATATGCATCCCATCCACTACCATCCACAGTGCTGGTGGATGGGATGCAGTGTTCTGGATGGAGAACACCTCATCTGTGACTGTTTTTCTGTTCCCTTATTTTCCTATTTTCTGCCTATTCCTTATTTTCCTAGGAGATACTATGATGCACCTCAAAGTCATCAAACTTGCACAGTGCTGACTGGGATGGACTTCTAATGTGCTTTCAAGTATTTCAGTTAAGTCTCAACTATAAAAGAGGTTCACCAAGATACAAAACCCCACATCTGTGACAGGCATGCTTAGCAAACCAGACTTGTAGAATGGTTTTGGGTTGGAAGGGACCTTTAAAGGCCATCTAGTCTAACCCCTCTGCAGTCAGCAAGGACATTTAAAATGAGAGAAGGTTGCTCAGAGTCCCAGACAACCTGGCCAATGCTGGTTACAGGGATGGGGAATCTACTACCTCTCTGGACAACCTGGTCCAGGGTCTCACCACACCCTCAGTGTAGAACATTTCTTCCTTTTTCTAAATCTCCTCCCTCTTTTCAGTTTAAAATCCATCACCCCTTGTCCTGTGACAACAGGCCCTGATAAAAAGTCTGTTCCCGGGTTTTGTTTTTATTTTTTTAAGTGGTTGTACTGAATGATCTTAGAGGTTTTCCCCAACCTTAATGCTTTTATGATTCTTCTAAGTACTGAAATGATGCAGTAACATTTCCCTGGAGCCTTCTCCCCTCCAGGGTGAACAACCCCAACTCTCTCAGCCTGACCTCACAGCAGAGGGGTTCCAGCCTACATGCATCAGCTTTGGTATGGCCTGAGAAATGCTAAATCCCAAATGTTTCCTTAGGACACTTATTACTTGATGTGGATTTCTGAAATATGAAAAGCATATGCTTTTAAATTTGTTTTAGTATTTCAAATGGGTCATGGAGATATTCTTATCTGACTTTTGTCCAGGTCCTCTGTAGTGGGGGACCTCAAACAGTTCCCTTTAAAAGGGCTTATTTTCAGTTGCTTGTAAATTTTGCCAAGCTAAGTATTTGGGATGAAAATTCCCATGCTCTGTCTCTGCCTCAGGCTGGTTATTATTATTATTATTTTATGTTTCACCTAAAAGGATTTCAGGAAATTATTCAGGAAATAAGACTGAGGAAAAAACATATTTTGCCCCTGTTGGGGAAGAAAACCCAACCCAACAATACACCCTCAAAAGAAATAAAAAATAAAAGAAAGCCTTACAAGGATTTTGCTGAGCAGCTCCTACATCTCTATTCTTCACAGCAATAGCCTGAAATTAGGAAGGTAAGGTCCCTCTTGTGCTTTTGCAGTTCCCATGAGAAAAACCACCCAGCTTTTTGCCTAGTCACAAGCCTTTGAAAAGTCTGATTTGCATATGCTCAGCACAGAGCGCCCAGAATTTGGCAGCTGAGCCAGCCAGAGGCTCCTCTGAAGATGCTGTTTGCAATGGGCAAGCTCCAATCCAGGCCTGATGGGGCTGAGCCAGGGTTTTTATTCCTTTTGCAGCTGCTGCTCCCAGATGCTGCAGGCAATTGTGGCATCAGGCGCAGGAACTAAGGGCAGGCAGCACTCTGTCCTGGGCTCCAAATGCCAGAAAAAGAAGGGGAGAAGGGAAAAAAACCAACCAGCCTCATGGAAACAGAGAGGAGACCTAGCCCTGGGGGCAGAGTGGCCTAAGACAGGAGGCTGACCATGAAAAATGGCCTGAAATTGTGCCAGAGGAGGTTTAGGTTGGAAAATTTATTTCCTGCAAGAGGGGTTGGGCATTGGGACAGGCTGCTGAGGGAGGTGATGAACACCATCCCTGGAGGTGGTCGTGAAACACTGGGACATGGTTTAATGGCCATGGTGGTCTTAGGTTCATGGTTGCACTTGGTGAGGCCTTTTCCAACCAAAATAATTCTATGGTACTATGAAATATGAGAGAAGAAGCATGGGAACATCAGGGAGGTGAGTTTGTAGGTGAAGAAAAATGGCAACACTGAAGACCTACTAAACCAGGAATGAGACTGCAATGTGATGCGGACACAGCAGATAGTCTGGAAAGAGCAGGGACACAAGGACAGATATTCAGGGAAGGAGAAGCTTCTTTACAGTGAGAGTGATGGAGCACTGGACCAGGCTGCCTAGAGAGGTTGTGCAGTCTCCTTCTCTGGAGACTTTCAAAACCCACCTGGGTGCATTCCTATGAGTACTGCCCTAGGTGATCCTGCTTTTGGCAGGGGAGTTGGACTTGATCTCTGGAGGTCCTTTCCAACCTCTAACATTCTGTAATTCTGTGTTTCTGTGAAAGCTTGGGGACCACAGTATCCCAAACTAGCTGAAAGCAACCTTGTGGAACCATAGAATACACTGGGTTGGAAGGGACCGCTGAAGCTAATTTTGTCCCATGTGGAAAACTCATCTCCAAGCAAAGACAAAATTGACTGGGTCAGTGTTTCACCAGCTGTGGTTCACCAAGAACCTTGACAACCCACTAGACCAATATTCTCAGCTCCTTTACCTCACTTCACCAGCTCACACAAATGAAGCCAAACTCTGGATCTGAAACTTCCACTTCTGAAACTAATCTGAAGCAACGGAGCGCCAGATGATAGAATTTCCCTCCCTCTCCTCACTGTGTTTAAGGAAAAAAAATTGCATGCAGAAAACTACATCTAGAGAACATCTGAAGCACACACGCTGAAGGAAGGAGTTGATGACACTCAGTTTAGCAAATGCCAGAATGCCTCAGGGGTGAAACTGGGAGAGGGAGAATCAGAGGATTGTTTCAGTTGGAAAAGACCTGCAAGATCATCGAGTCCAACCTTCAACCTAAGAGCACCACAGCCATTAAAACATGCCCTGAAGAGCCATGTCTACATGTTTCTCAGATACCTCCAGGGATGGTGACTCAACCACCTCCCAGGCCAACTTATTCCAGTACCTGAGGGTGGTGCTTACTGATGATGCTCTGGTAGAGCTCCTTCCTGTATGGGGTAGAGCTTTGTGCTATACTCCATACAGACAAAAATATGTCTGTAGGTGCTGCTCTTGAGGAGCTCTTGTATGTTTTTTTCCACCAGGCTCCTCCTGTGGCTGCTGGCTGGGAGTGGAGGGGAGCTGGTCCAAGAACTTCATTATTTTGCAGTAGAACATGAAATTATTTAATTTATAATCAAATGGAGAAGAACTTAATCCAGTCTGTATATGGGAAACTGCTGTAGTACAATGCTATGGAATGGCCATTACATGGGCAATGAATGAAATTGAGCATTGTGATTAAAAAAAACCCCAGATATTTGAACCAAAAACTAATGGATATTTTAAAGAACATAAGTAGAGAATTGATCTCATTAAGGAAAAAAACCTTTATGGACTTCCCAGGCTCCAAGGAGGGTTTTCTGGAGCATCTGCAGGCAAGAGTCTCACTGCGAGCAATGATCTGTCATCACTGAACCACTCACAGTGGAGCTGGAGAGGTGGCAAGAATACATCAAAGCTTCCTGCCACCTAACTTCTGAGTAGCTGAAGAACAACAAAGCTCCCTGTAATGGTCAATCACTAACCTACAAGTCATTTTTTTATCTTCACCTACCTGATGGTAACTGTTATTTCAACCTGAGAATGTTAGTTGCATTATGCTGCTGTGATCACCCTAAAGACTGAGAGATAGCATCACAGAATAATTTTGGTTGGAAGCAACCTTCAAGGTTCATTGAGGCCAACCATTAACCCAGCACTGCTAGGTCACCACTAAACCATGTGCCTCAGCACTACATCTGCACAGCTTTGAAACCTCTCCAGCACAGCCCTGGGCAACCTGGGCCAGGCCTTGACAAGCCTCATGTATAACCTACACCTTCCATGGGGCAACTTGTGGCTATTTCCTCTCATCCCATTGCTTGTTCCTTGGGAGAAGAGACAAACCCGGTGCCAACCTCCTCTCACAAAGTTGCAGAGAGAGAGAGAAGGTCTCCCCTCAGCTTCCTCTTCCTCAGGTAGAACAACCCCAGTTCTGCCAGAAGTTCTCCTCAGAAGGTAACACAGAAATAATGCTCTGTTAGGGAAAGATAGATGAATGAAATGCACAACACAAGGCAACTGGAAGCTTTTTATTTCTCTTATTTCACCCCTTCATGAGTGAAAGCAATTCATGACTGGCAGTACTTTGAAGGGATGAAGAATCCCTTAATTGTATTGTGTGCACCAAGTGTAGAGGATTCAGTGAGGTGACTGGCTTCACAGTACTCTGTTGTTCTAGTTTCCTACCTATTTAAAGTGAAGCTCATGTCAAGGCACAATAACGGGTTTTCCTAAGGTGATCCACCAAAAATGCCTGAAGCTTTGACATCTAGGCTAGCAGAGAAGATGAGCCACACCTGATGGAACTGAACATGGCAATCTTGATAGACTCACAGGTTGGCTTAGTCTGGAGGCACACAACCCATGGTTCTGCAAATCTAGAGGTGGAGGAAAGAAGCTGCAGAGCTCTTGAAAAGTTTCTTTGAATAGCTTTGGAAGAAAAGCACAAAAGACCTAGTGTGAGGTGTCCCTGCCCATGGCAGGGGGGTTGGAACTGGATGATCCTCGTGGTCCCTTCCAACCCTGACTGATTCTATGATTCTATGACCTATGAATGGCTGGTCACCAAAACCAGTACTATCCTGTAATCACATCTCATGCACTTGGAGATCCATCCCTGAAGTCTGCTGCCATGGCTTTACTTACAGTTTATTATTTCTCAAGGCCTGGGTAACAAAAAAAAATAAAAAAAATAAAATGAACAAGTAAATAAATAAAATCCCAACAGTATGAAGACTCATGCAAGTCATCTTAAATATAGCAATGGCATTTTTAGTGACAACCCTACAGGAAAGACAAAACCACAGAATGGTTTGGGTTGGAAGAGACCTTCAAAGGTCACCTAGTCCATCAACCCTGCAGTCAGCAGGGGGACATCTGCACTTAGATCACTGCACCTGAATTTTTGCTTTGTTCTGATGTATGATGCCAGGACATACAATGAGTTAGTTATTTTGGAAGAAGTTAATAAGGACAACCACTTAACTATGAGCCAGAGGTGTGCCCTTGTGGCCAAGAAGGCCAGTGGTCTCCTAGGATGCATTCAGAAGAGTGTGAAGAGCAGGTCAAGGTTGTCCTCTCCTAATCTGTTTCTATGAGGCCACAGCTGGAGTAATGTGTACAGTTCTGGGCTTCCCAGTTCCAGAGAGACAGGGAACTACAGGAGAGAGTCCAGTGGAGGCTAGAAGAATGCTGAGGGGCCTGGAGCATCTCTGTGAGGAGCAAAGGCTGAGAGCCCTGGGGCTTCTGAGCCTGGAGAAGAGCAGCCTGAGACTTGGGGATCTTCTCAGTGCTCAGCAAGAGCTAAAGGGCCTGTGTTGGTCAAAATGATGGGGCCAGACTCTTGTCAGTGGTGCCCAGTGACAGAATGAGTAGTAATGGGCAGAAACTGGAAACCAGGAGGTTCCATCTGAACAAGAGGAGAAACTTCTTTGGTGTGAGGGTGCTGGAGCCATGGAGCAGGCTGCCCAGAGAGTCTCCTTGTCTGGTGTCATAGTTTTAGGCTATGTTTAGGGTGGGGTGGGGTGGGGAATTTCAACCTACCACATCTGGAGAGATTCCAAATCCCCTTGGATATTGTGATTCTGGGCAAGCTGCTGTGGGTACTCCTGCTTTAGCAGGGGGGGTTGGGTCTAGAGGATCTCCAGAGAACCCTTCCCACCCCCACCACGCTGTGATTCTGTGACAGCCATGCCCTGTTTCTTTCCTTGACTCAGCTGTTAGCACGTACAACTCTGTGCTAACATGACAGTATTCTTCAAATGAGATAAAAAGGAAGGGAGACACAGCCAGGGGCCACTCTGCAGCAAACAGAATCAATTACCCCCAAACAACAATTTAATTGATCGATTTCAAACCCAGAAGATCTGCTGAGTCCAGCCAAGTCATAAAAGGCTCCGTTTCAAAAGCAGGTGCCTAATACTTACACAAAATATGTAACAAGCCAGGCAAATTACAAAAGTATTAAATCTGCCCAAAGAGCAATGACCTGCACAAACAGCCATGTTCAGTAGTGTGTTTGTGACAATTACTCTGCTCATGCCTTGTGTCACCATCCAGATAACTCCACATGCCTTGCACACTGTTATCTGTGGTTTATGGCCAGCACCTTTAAAATATGACCAGCTACTCTTTGTTGCTTTGTTTTCTTGTGACATATCACAACAGACCTCCAGGATTCTCTCCTGTCAAAGAGACAGAGAAGTACTGTGGAGTACAGCAGAGGATAGAAAGATGCTGAGGGGCATACCTGTGAGAAGGAAAGGCTGAGAGCCCTGGGGCTGTTGAGCCTGGAGAAGAGCAGCCTGAGATTTGGGGATCTTCTCAATGCTCAGCAAGAGCTAAAGGGCCTGTTTTGGTCAAAATGGTGGGGCCAGACTCTTGTCAGTGGTGCCCAGTAACACGACAAGGAGTAATGGGCAGAACCCAGGAGGTTCCACCTGGACCAGGGGAGAAACTTTGGTGTGAGGGTGTTGGAGCCCTGGAGCAGGCTGCCCAGAGAGGTTGTGGAATCTCTTTCTCTGGAGAGATTCCAAACCCCCTTGGATATTTTGATCCTGGGCAAGCTGCTGTGGGTAGTCCTGCTTTAGCAGAAGGGTTCATCTGGATGATCTCCAGAGGTCCCTTCCAACCCCACCATGCTGTGATGATGTCAGCCTGTGTTTTCTCACTTAAATAGCTATATTCCATTAATTTTACTCTCTAAGCCTGGAAACAGAGCAGCTGACCCATTACAGAAAGCCAGTGTGTACAATACAATGTACTTTGCTGAGCAACAGTCTTTGGGCTTTACTCATGAGTTCAGGCTTTGCATGTTTTTCCTTTTCAAAGTATCTTCCCCTAAAGCTGAAGTGATGTCATTAAGCATAGCAGGTAACAGACAGGCCATGGTGAGTTTTGTCTGAAGGGCTCCGGACACACATGCTGGTACAAGACTAATCTATACTTAAAGTGGATGAAGTGTGTGTGTAAGAGTGTGAAAAATCCACAGCGAGAATAAAAACAAGACTACAAGAATCTGGCTTTTTTAATCTTTAAAAATACATAGACTGGAAAATTGTTTTCTTTAGTGAAGCTGACAACTTTGCAACCCATATTGCCCTCTCTGTAGCCTTCTCAAAGAAAACAAAGATAAATCATTACACAAGTGGCAACATAAATCTGCTCCTTCTCCGGCACTTCTGCTAAGAGGAATGTTGGGAGTTGTGGATGTGTAACAAGTTCTAGCTATGAAAAGATAAAAAGCTGGCACTTTCACAAAGTTCCTTCAACAAAGAAATAGTCCACCTCAGGTAGCAGTGCTTAAACACACTGCTTTTTGCTTTTCTTTATGTGTGATATGGTTTATGACTCTAGAGCCATGGGGAAATGTCTCTCGGGATTCCTTGAGATTTATCTCCTTCACCTGGAAGCTTAAAATCATGAGGCATGGCACAGGATGATGTAGATATTCCCCTTCACTCCCACCTGTTTTACTTTATGATGCTAAAAATAAAGCCATCAGAATTCTCCCCCAGGTGATTTTCCCCCTCTGCTCTTGTGAGACCCCACTTGGAGCACTGCATCCAATTCTGGTGCCCTCAACATAAGAAAGATGTGGAACCATTAGAGTGGGTCCAGAGGAGGCTACAAAGATGATCAGAGAGCTGGAGAACCTCCCATGTGGGCACAGGCTGAGAGAGTTGGGGCTGTTCAACCTGGAGAAGAGAAGGCTCTGGGGGGACCTTACAGGAGCCTGCAGGTACCTGAAAGGGTCTACAGGAGAGCTGGGAGGGACTTCTAATGACAGGATGAGGGGCAATGGCTCTGGGAGATTGAGACTGGAGATGAGGATGAAATTCTTGAGAATGAGGGTGGGGACACACTGGAACAGGTTGCCCAGGGAGGTTGTGTTCAAGGCCAGGTTGGACATGGCCTGAGAAACCTGGCCTAGTGGGAGGTGTCCCTGCCCATGGCAGGGGCCGTGGAACTAAATGGTCTTGAAGGTCCCTTCCAACCCAAACCATTCAATGAGTGTATGATTCTGGAATGGTTATTCCACATCCTCTGACGAGGAACAGGCCAAAGTCAAGCTTGCTGAGCCACAGCCCAGCCTGAATCCCCATGGTTTTATAGACTGAAGTAGCTTAACATTATTTCAGCGTGCCACTCTGTCACAAAGGGGCATTATAAGTGTTAAGGTTGTCAGTCTGCTGAGCTATCAAAAGTTTCATGCAGAAATGTATCAACATCCTTCACATAAAGCTAATCAAATTTGAAATTACTGACATGTCACCTTGAAGAGGAATTTGATTTATTGTTTGCAAAGTAATCCAGAAAACAGTGAGATGCACAGCTAGAAGAATTACTGCTACCCTGTGACATTAGCTTGGTTGTTGCTTTTGTTGCCTTTGCTAAAGAATAATAAACAACAGAACTTTCTTTGTGCCATTAAATATGACCTCCTGAAAGAGTGGTCAGGCATTGGAACAGGCTGCCCGGAGAGGTGGTGGAGTTCCCATCCCTGGAGATGTTCAAGAAACATGTGGGCATGGCACTGGGGGACATGGTTGAATTGTCCTGGTGGTGTTGTGCTGATGGTTGGATTTGATCATCCTGGGGTCTTTTCCAGCTGAAACAATTCTATGATTCTGTGATTGCTTAGAAGGAAAACCTCAGCCCAGATCTAAAGCTGTGCAAGAGTTGTTTGCTGGTAATTGATGATACATAATGAAAAGCACAAAATCTCCTCTTTCCCAGTGGGGACAGTTGCCAAAAGTCATTTTAGCTCCGTGACCTCCCTTGGTCATTCCTCCCCACCAGGCAGCAGGGCTTGCTCCAGTGGGATCAGATTTTTTAAATGTCATGCAAATAGCATGCAAATTTTTAAATGTCATGCAATTTAAGTGCATACATAATTTGTGGCATATTTCCTTGTTTGTGCTCATAAATCACAATGCCCTGCAAACACAAACCAGGCATGCAACTGCGTAGACACTTCCCATACAAAAAAAAAAAAAAGTACACTAAAGCTGTCCAAATATCTGCCCAATTTTAACTCTGTGTGGCTTGGCTTTGTCTTTGAGATAAAGACCATGATGGATCTTGCTTTAAAGAGCCACACCTCTGTTAACTGTGCTGAGATTCTACCACAGATTCATTTTGGTTGGAGAAGATCTTCAGGATCATCAGGTCCAGCCATTAGCCCACCACTGCCATCTCAACACTAAACCATGGTTGGAAAAGGACTCTGAGGTCATCCAGTCCAACCTTCAAACCAACACCACCACAGCCATTAAACCATGTCCCCCCAGTGCCATGTCTGCAAGTTTCCAGGACACCTCCAGGGAACAACTCCACCACCTCCCTGGGCAGCCTGTTCCAATTCTTGACCACTCTTGCAGCTATGACAATTTTCTCCATGTCTGACCTAACACTCCCCTGGTGCAATTTTGGGCCATTTCCTCTCCCTTTATCACCTCATACTAGGGAGAAGAGACAACCCCCACCTCACTCCTATCTCCTTTCAGGGAGTTGTAGAGAGCAATGAGGTTTCTTCTCCTCTTACCATGTCCCACAGCACCACATCTCCACAGCTCTGAAACTCCTCCAGGGATGGAGACTCTGCCACTGCCCTGCACGGCCTGTTCCAGGGCTTGACAAGCCTTTGGGGCAAGAAATTGTTCTTAATTTACTCAATCTAACACACAGCTCTCACATCATGGGCTAAGTTCTCTGAAGCTAAGGTGTGTAGCACTGATCCTTACTCCTGGTTGTTATGTATAGCTCTGGGTGTATAGGAATGCATGTTTATGGCACAGTGTAAACAAGAATTCTGCATTTGAGATCAGCTATCCTGGTAAGTAAATGACTATGCATATAAACAAATCTGTTCACTACCTTCAAATATTTTTATTTGTCACATAATTATATCATATATATATATATATCTATCTATATATCTCCTCACAGATGCATAAATATATATTCTGAGGAAAATTGCCATAGAATGTTGTTGCTTATATTAAGTAAATGGTATATTTGTGTATCAGGCTTCATACTTAAATACACAGAGCATATTTGTATACATACAGAACTGCCAAATATTTCACTTCTGTTACCACACAAACAGGTTGATATTACTGAAAAAAAACCCCACCAAACCAACAACCAAAACCACACAACCCCAGATCCCCCTACTCACTCTCCCAAGTGTTTTTTTGTGACTGGGTTACCAACCTTTCAGAAAATGTGTTTTTATGCTGATAAGGCTACATTACACTAGAACTAAGGATGCTATACAGCCAGGTAGGCTTGCAGCTAAGAGCACAGCTTTTATCAACCCAATTAAATCAAGGCTTATTCAAGCTGTAGCCTTCACTGCTGTCATTAGCTGCTATCTCACAGTGCCAAATGCTTCACCTGAGTTCCTACCTGAGCCTCCATTTCAGCTCATTTTGGGTATTACCAACTAAAGTTTTGGACAAAGTGGCTAAACTTTTG
This sequence comes from Indicator indicator, assembly GCF_027791375.1. Taxonomy (NCBI): domain Eukaryota; kingdom Metazoa; phylum Chordata; class Aves; order Piciformes; family Indicatoridae; genus Indicator; species Indicator indicator. The sequence continues at coordinate 7,728,894 of NC_072053.1, read as the reverse complement.
CTCTCCCAGATATGGAACATGAGCTATGGGGACTGTTTGTTTCCACCATGGATGTCAAAGCACAGAGCTGTGATGTCTAAGGCCTGCAGCTCATGTAGCAGGAGTCTGAGTGGGGTCAGCATGAACCTACATATATGAGACAGGCTGTGAGAGTTGGGGCTGTTCAGACTGGAGAGGAGAAGGCTTCCAGGAGACCTTCCAGGAGCCTGCAAGTACCTGAAAGGGTCTACAGGAGAGCTGGGGAGGGACTTTTTAGAGTGTCAGGTAGGGATAGGACTGGGGGGAATGGAGAAAAACTAGAAATGGGGAGATTCAGATTGGATGTTAGCAAGAAATTCTTCCCCATGAGGGTGGTGAGACACTGGCACAGGTTGCCCAGGGAGGTGGTGGAAACCTCATTCTTGGAGGCTTTTAAGGCCAGGCTGGATGTGGCTCTGAGCAACCTGATCTGGTGTGAGGTGTCCCTGCCCATGGCAGGGGGGTTGGAACTGGATGATCCTTGAGGTCCCTTCCAACCCTAACAATTCTATGATTGATTCTATAATGCGTGAATCACAGAATCACAGAACATTAGAGGTTGGAAGGGACCTCCAGAGATCATTGAGTCCAAACCTCCCCTGCCAAAGCAGGATCACCCAGGGCAGTCCACACAGGAATGAATTCAGGTGGGTTTTTAACGTCTCCAGAGAAGGAGACTTCACTCCTCATTCCTTCTTGAATTTCACCGCCAAACCCCATGCCAGAATCTAGAGGTGCTGGGATGGACCAGCAAAAAGAACTGCACAAGATAAAATGAAACGGTGAAGAACTGGCTTTTTACCACATCCCCAATTTCTTTCTTACCCCCTGTGTGGACCTTGCGAATCTATAAAGAGAGACAAGAAGTGGAGTCATGAGTGGCTTTGAAGGCAGCTGCTTCAAACTGCACCAATAAGACTGAGAGGAAGCTGTGAGAATTTTCAAAATGGAATTTAAGTAAGTAAAAGACTAACAAGGGATATGAGGTGATTTTCAAAATATTAGCATTAAAAACTTTCTATTTTTTTTTTCAGGCAGGTTTGTCTCTGGCAAATAAAGCCCTTAAGTGATTTCAATAGCATCAATATTATACACCAAAAATGTATTAATAACAGTTAAAAAGAAAAGAATTCTCATGGGAGATATAAAACCCATGTGCAACAAGTTATACCCTCACTCTCCTAATCCAGTCTGAGCCATTTAATTTCATGTTTTTAAAATATATTATAGGGCTTATTGTTTTTTTTCTTTTTCCTTCTTTTTTTCCCCCTTATAAAAGCCTTTCAAGAAGCATTCATAACCCTATTAAAAAAACAGGAAGCAATACGTTAGCACAGATGACTTTGTCTAATGGTTATTGAAGGGAAGGGTAGCCCCTGATGCCTAAGCTGAAGCTGACCTGATAGATCAAACCCTTGGGGTCTTGAATTTACATTTCATAAGCCTAATATCCTGCCTGATTTATGATTTGCCTTCTTAAACAAAGAAAGCTGTACTTAGCAACTTTACTTTTGTGTGGGTAACTGTTGATCTGAAAATGGCACATAAAATGCATTTACATCAGCACTGCTAATAGGACCATAATGATTCTTTATTATGTTTCAGTGAAAGGCAACTGAGTGACAGGTAACTGATTTTGTAGATCAAATAACTTTTCTGCCACCCCCACACAGCTCCCAGCTGCTGCACCACTTTATATGCCAATACAAATGCAGTTGTAAAGTAGACAAATATATTATAACCACGTTATTAAATGAGGCACAACACCAGGGGTGCTGGAAGAATTTGAGAGCCGTTCAATGCCGCGACTGGGAATCCAACTCCAAAGGGGTTTAAGTGCAAAACTGGTGCATCCCTCCCTCTGCCACTTCTTCTTAGTTTTTTTTTTTTTTTTTAAGAAAATGATTTTGCTGCTTATTTTCCTTTCTGCAGAGGGCTGGAGAAGCCCAGAGCACGCTCTCACTCTAGGTATAACAGGTATTTAAAGCAAAGCATTTCGGGATCAAGATGGATGTGCAAAGCTCCTGATAGCAAAGGATGATGGTAACCACACCAGCTTGGCTGAAACACTGGGAAAAAAAACCATCCTCCCATGTGCCAGGTTTTTATTTTTTGTGTGCTACACCATGAGTAAATAATGATAAGGCATCAGAGTCTGTCTGATAATCTCTGACAACAACCCTAACCCTGTCATCATGGCCACGGGAGAAACCGGCACGTACTTCAGCCCTGACCCACTGAGCCTTTTATCTGTGTGTGTACTCTCCACGGACCCAGCAAAGAAAGGGCAACCAGTAATTTACACATGAATCAACTTCCTCAGCAAAGCAGGCATGAGAGGCTGTCCCTTTTCTCTGCCACAGAGAGGAGAAGCATGCAGGTCTGGGCTTGTCTCTCCAGAAATCAGGCGAGCCCAAAGAGCGATGCGTCGGGAAACGGCAGGTCGGCCAAGGGATGCTCTTCTGGAGGCCAGATAAAAAAAAAAAGCATCCACAAAGGAGCAAGATGAATATTGAGCTGGAAATGGGGGGCTGACAGCAGCAGTGAGCCTTTGTCCTATTCAGAACAGGTAATGTCATACAAACCAGAGCGGAGATACAATCCTGATAGAAGATTATACAAGATACCTGAGCGGGTATCTGCAAGGAATGCAGCCTACATTTTAATAAGGTGTGAACCTCGCAGTGCCTTGGGTCTCCTCTCCACCTGGCTGCAGCTGCCTTTTGCCTTTGCATCTTGGGCTTACAAGAGGCTGGGCAAGGGCATGTGTTAGCCAGCACAGATAAAATAACCCATGAGCTTTGTTTGTGAAGAGCAGCCTGAATTTTTACAACATGTAAAGATAGTGCATCTTACAGCCTGTACCACGTTACAATGAGAAACTTTTATCAGTTACAGCATCACAGAATCATGGAATATCTTTGGTTGGAATAGACCTTCAAGATCATCCAGTCTAACCTTCAACCCAGCCCTTCAAGGTCACCACTAAACCATGTCCCTAAACACCAGGTCCACAGGCTGTTTAAACATTTCCAGGGACTGTGAGTCCACCACTGCCCTGGGCAGACCATTCCGATGATCAATAACCCTTTCAGTGAAGAAAAGTCCACAGGCACCACTCATGCTCTCTGCCCCATGGTTATGGAATCACGGAATCATAAAACCACAGAATCACAGAATGATAGAATTGCTCCAGTTTGAAAAGACCTCTAAGTTTGTTGAGTCTCACCATCAACCCAACCCCACCACGGCCACTGAGCCATGTCCCAGAGTGCTGTGTCCAGATGTTTCTTGAACACCTCTAGGGATGGTGACTCCACCACCTCCTTGGGCAGCCTGTGCCAGTGCCTGACCACTCTTGAAGTAAAGAACTTTTTTAAGAGAGGTGAAACAGGGCACCATGCTGCTCTGCTGAACAGTCAAGAGGTCACAGGCATTTGTCCTTTAAACCACTACTCTGTTATAAAACAGTTGCAAATGTTTTTATTACTAGATTTGGCATTTTTAAAATGCTTGGTTTTGAAAACCTAAGTTTTCATGTACTGCAACATCCACTCTGCTGTGGCTGAGAGTTTTCTCTGCAGTTTTAAAATGGCAAGGACAAAGCAGACTGGCACCAGTGAAAAACCCGAATTACATGTCCAAAGCCAAGTCACCCAGCTCTGCACTTCTTTCTTCCTCAGCTTCAGCAAATAAAGCCCCTCTCCACTGGTACCCATCTTGAGGAAGCCTGGACAAGGCTTTTTGGAGGCAGTGGGTCTTGCTTGCAGCTGATGTAGTGTTCCAGGGTGATACATTTTCCTTTCCTGGGCCTTTTTCCACCCCACCACTGATCCTGCTTCCCTACACCTCATCCATCACTCTCTTGTCCCCACTTCTGCCACTTGTGCTAACATTTGCTCAGAAGGGCCAGGACACATTAGAAAGGTGGGGGTGAAACTAACATCACTGTCCATCCTTCTCCAGGGAGCTCTTAATAACTGCAGGCACTAAACAAGCACATAACAAAGCACAAACATTTAAAACTAAAACTCAAAGAAATAAAGGCTAAAATGAATGATGCCATGTCTTTCCATTCCCTACATCTCAAACTGAAATGTAAAATGAAACATGATGTTTTCCTTCTTCACACCCCAGATAAACTTCCTGCACTTTAAAACTGCACCTTTTAATGTGGGTTATATTCAGCCTTTTAACCTCCCCCCAAACCATATTAATTAGTGAGAATGCTTGTATCACACATCTTTCCTTCCAAAAATACATGAGGATAAAGACGTGAAGAGATTAATTCTGCATTTTGAAATGAAATCTAAGAGTGACAGCCATGCACCTGTTAGAGAAAACCTCCTGAATCTGGCTGGTTTACATTGTAATATACAGCTTTAAATTCATGATATAGGTTGGATATGCATTAATTTAACAGCCATACAGTTGATACCAGATCTGTGTTTATTAGTGTGGTGCATTTTCTGTGAGCAGGGCTTGACTGGATGCCAGTGGGTTTTGAACTGTGTAGTGAAGCCAATTAGCTCTAAGAAATAAACTGATACTTCTCTCTAGTGTCATACTAACAGCTACAGTATGAATTATGCTGCTGATAAAGATGTTGCTATGAGCCAAAACATAACTACAAAGACTTAATCAACTTGCAGCATTTACATAATCATAATAAGAAATTCAGCTCTGAAAGAGTTGAGTGTGTGTTGCTAAGTGTATGTCTTTAATGGATGCTGCAACAAAGGTAAAAATCCACATAAAACACAGGATTTTTTTAGCTGGCATAAAGTCCTCTATTTTCCAGGCTCATGTTGGCTGACTCTGTTGTGTAAATCCTGTGAAACATCCCTAAAAGCTCTTTTCACCCCATTCATGTTGCTGCCCAGGCTCACCAGCCTGACCATGGTCACTACACTGCCTTCTCCTCTGAGCCTGCAGATCACACAGATCACACAGAATGGTAGTGGTTGGAAGGGACTTTTGCAGATTTATTGAGTCCAACCCCCCTGCCAAGACAGGGTCACTGAGACAGGGTCACACAGGATCATGTCCAGGCTGGTTTTGAATGTCTCCAGAGATGGAGACTCTACAACCTCTCTGGGAAGCCTGTTCCAGTGCTCTGTCACTCCTAAATTAAAGAAGTTCCTCCTCATCACAGAATCATAGAATCAGTCAGAGTTGGAAGGGACCTCAAGGCTCATCCAGTTCCAACCCCCCTGCCATGGCCAGGGATACCTCACACTACATCAGGCTGGCCAGAGCCTCATCCAGCCTGGCTGCAAACACCTCCAGGGATGGAGCCTCAACCACCTCCCTGGACAACCCAGCCTGGAATGGGTTGTGCAGGGAGGTGGTTGAGGCCCCATCCCTGGAGGTGTTTGCAGCCAGGCTGGATGAGGCTCTGGCCAGCCTGATGTAGTGTGAGGTGTCCCTGGCCATGGCAGGGGGGTTGGAACTGGATGAGCCTTGTGGTCCCTTCCAACCCTGACTGATTCTATGGTTCTATGATTCTAACTCATGCACCATCCCCATCCATGCAGCTGTTCATTGGATGGACCCTGAATAGACAAATGGACAAAAGTTCTCCTGAGCTGCCTCCTGAGGCTGAACAACCCTGGTCATACCACTGAGAGGTTGACTTGTGGCAGAACACTGCCCACACTCTTTAAATTCTAATGTCATCTCTGATACTCTTAGCTGGCTGTGGTCTGATCCAGCAGCTCAATTAGACCAGAAGGACCTTGCAAACCAGAAGGCGAAAGGACAGAACAAGGAAGAAACAACAAAGTGGAATGTAATTCATAATTTGGGTGGGCTGAACTCAACATTTAACACCCAAAGTAACTCTGCATCCCCTGGAAGGAATAACTTGAGGCAGGTCCTGGGTCAATAAACTGTTTGCAGGAGACCTTTAGCACAAATGCACTGATAAATTTGCTGATAAAAGACTTCCGTTGTTCCTGTGATTTAATTCCCTTGATAACTTTATTTCTTCATGCACCTTTCCTACCCTGCCCTTCCAGCTGAGCTGAGCCCCATGGAAGGCATACATATATATGTATTTTTATACATAATTCACATATAAAAACTCAAAATTAAATATATTTAAAAAAGAAGGAAATAAAATAAACATCATTTTCCCCCAAAAAAGCTGACACAAAGGATCACCACCATGTGGACAGTGTGAAGTGCCTTCATACCACTGCAGCTATCATGACCTGCTCAGTGACATGGACAAGATCCTTACTAAGACAGAATCACACAATCACAGAATTGTCAGGGCTGGAAGGGACCTCAAGGATCATCCAGATCTCACACTAGACCAGGTTGCCCAGAGCCACATCCAGCCTGGCCTTAAAAACTTTCAGGGATGGGGCTTCCACCACCTCCCTGGACAACCTGTTCCAGTGTCCCATTGACAAGCTATCATGATCTGCTCAGTAACATGGACAAGACCCTCAGTAACATGGACAAGACCCTCTCTCCATAACCAGAACCAAAGTGCTGAGCCCCTTCCCCACACAGCACTCCTGCATGGCAATTTATAAAACATACTGGAGCTGAAAACAAGGGGACCAACAGCAGGTGGTGGCTTTCCTGGGGTAAAAAGCATGAGAAATGGCACATGCAAATGCCATGTTTTTTTTGTTTTTTTTTTTTGCATGTCAGGAATAACAGGGTCATCATGTAGAAATATTTGCAGATGTGCCAAGCTGGATGTGTTTCTCTTCTTAACATAGATCTAATTAAAGAAGATGTCTCAGGCTAGGTATTTAAATGAGTGATTTGGAACGTTATTGGGATTCAAGGAACTTGATTAAATACATTTTGCTGTCACTCAGGTAAGTATTTTTGTTAATCTGTGACCTGCTGCTGAGAGTAAACATGAAATAGGGATTTGCTCAACTTTTACCCATTAAAAGTGGGTAAATTAAATGTGTCTCTCAGGTGCATCATCTCTGCACTCCCTGCTGTACACACAGAAAATTAAGCAAGACAAAAATATCTAGGTTGGGCCAATTCCAGGCACAAATGCAGGCTGGGTGAGGAGTGGGTTGAGAGCAGTCCTGAAGAAAGAGCCTTGGGGGTGTTGGGTGCTGAGCAGCTCCCCAGGAGCCAGCAGTGCCCTCCTGCAGCCCAGCAGGCAGCTGTGTGCTGAGCTGCAGCCAGAGGAGTGTGGGCAGCAGGGCAGGAGAGGGGATTCTGACCCTGGACTCTGCTCAGACCTCACCTCCAGTCCTGCCTCCAGTTCTGCTGTCCCCAGCAGAAGGACACAGAGCTGCTGGAGAGAGTCCAGAGGAGGCCATAAAGATGATCCAAGAGCTGGAGCAGCTCTGCTGTGAGGACAGGGTGAGGGAGCTGGGGGTGTGCAGCCTGGAGAGGAGAAGGCTCTGGGGGGACCTTAGAGCTGCCTGCCAGTACCTGAAGGGATCCTGCAGGAAGGCTGCAGAGGAACTTTTCCTGAGGGTGTCTGGAGACAGGCCAAGAGGGAATGGTTTGAAGCTGAGGCAGAACAGGGTTAGACTGGAGCTAAGGAAGAAGTTCTGCAGTGTGAGGCTGCTGAGACTCTGGAACAGGCTGCCCAGGGAGGCTGTGGCTGCCTCCTGCCTGGAGGTGTTCATGGCCAGGTTGGATGAACAGCCAAGTCTAGCTGAAAGCTGTCCCTGCCCATGGCGGGAAGGTTGGAGTAGATGACCTCTGAGGTCTTTTCCAACCTCAGCCATTCTGTGATTTATCTGCTGATAACATGCAGTGGGAGGCCATGATTTAAGTCTTTGTGTTAAATAGTGTTTTGAAGAAGACAAAGTTATGTTTAGGACAAAGGCAGCTAGAAGTTTAGTTAAAATTAATTTAAAGTGCATTAGTATTTGAATTTAATTTGATTGGGATGCTAGCTAAAAATATCTCATTGAAAAAAACCCCAAACAAATAATAAAATCTCTGTAAGACTCACTGTATAAATTATGATGTCTGCTCCTATGTCAGGGTGCACTCCAGGATTCAAATAAAATCTCAAACATTCATTGCAATTTCTTCATTATTCCCTGCAACTTATTCATTTTCTTTCATGCCTTTTTTTTGTGTGTGGTGTGTATGGGGTTTAATTTTTTTTTTGCTTTAGTTTTTAATGCAAAGCACATTTTAATAAAACTAAATTTATATTTTAGGAGTGGAGAAGTTTGAAACAGCAGCATTTAAGGGTCTGCTTAGACAGTAGTATTACTCTGACACTAAAGGTTCTGTTTTGGTACACAGAATATAAAACCATTTCCTCAAGATATTTTGTGTTCAGCATGAAATATTAAAAATGTCTCATTTCCAAGAGATCTGGTGGGAGTTCATGACAGATGTGTTATATCTCTCTTTTTATTTTTTGGCCTTTTTTTTTTTTTTTTGCAGCATTACTGCTTCTAATTAGCCCTGATGATTTACTCATGACAGTATGAAGTTCTTGAGAGGAAAGAAAAAGTGGAGCATCATCTTTGGAGCAAAGAACAAACACATTTTTGGGGGAGATGAGGGAGGGGAGAGAAAACACCAAAGCTCAAGGTGGTTTATAACAAATGCCCACAAGTAGCCCTGGGAGTGTTCACTTATTTATGCACCACCATATGATCCATCCTTTTGCCTTCAGCTCTACAAACCAGCCTTGGTGCAATGTGCTCTCCAGGCATTGGCTCAACAATTGTGCTGCTGCTCCTTATTTGGGTCTGATGGATGGCTCATAACAGAGGACAAACTGCTCTAACGAGGAGCTAAAGCATCAGAGATTCATTTTGGTTGGAAGAGACCTTTAAGACAATCAAATCCAACCATTAACCCAGGACTGCCAGGTCACCACTAAACCGTGATCCTCAGCACCACATCCACACGGCTCTGAAACCCCTCCACGACTGGGGAATCCACCACTGCTCTGGGCAGCCTGTTCCAAGGCTTAACCACTCTTTCAGTTAATAAATTGTTCCTTATGTCCAAGTTAAACCTCCCCTGGCACAACTGCACAGAATCAGAGCCACGGAATGCCAGGTTGGAAGGGACCACAAGGATCATCTGGTCCAGCCTTTCTAAGTGATGTTGTAGTTGAAATGAGCTGGCCCAGCACTCTGTCAAGGTGAGTTTTATAACTGCCCAATGTATGGGAATCCGCTGCTCCTCTTGGGAGAAGATTGCAGTCTCCATCTGTTCTCATGGGGAAAATTTTTCTTCCACTAACTTGAAGCTGTTTCCTCTCATCCCATCGCTTGTCCTTGGGAGAAGAGACTGACCCCCACCTCACAACAACCTCCTTTCAGGGAGATGGAGAAGAGTGAGAAGGTCTCCCCCCAAAAGTGGTGATGCTAAGAGCCTGCCACAGATAATGGGAGGCATCCCTGAGCATCCCTCTCACACACAACCCCCATCTCCAGGACACCAGCTTGAGATTACATGAGACTCCAGGAACCCAAATGTGAACTGTTCCTAAAAGTGTTTATTTGTGCCATCAGGGCTTCTCCCTTCTTTGGGCCCCCATGTAAAAATACCTTGTCAGAAGTTTCTCAGAAGACAGGGAGGTTATCAAAGCAGGCATGCAGAGGAGACCACAGTGGCCACATGGCCACCAGAGAAGCCAAGCAAAGCGAAATGCTGGTGCCAGCAGGGGAATGCAGACATCATTTGCATGGAAGAGAGGGAAGCAAAATGCAGAAAGTTAAGACTTTTAAAGTTTCAATTAAAAGATGGGTGGTGTTTTGTTTTTTTTTTTTTCACCTGACTGTAGCCCCATATGGCAAGGTCAGCCCTTTCAGTGAACAAACAGCTCAGTCGCCTCCAGTGTAGCTGTTATCTGCCTCAACAAGGGGAGACATTTGGCACAGCCTAAAGCTGGGGCATGAACCCTGGCTAAGCTTAAGACATTTATCTGACAGCATCAGCTGACACTCCACAAACACATTTGCTCTCCATGACCCCAGAGCATTCGTGATTAATCAAAAATGTATCTTGGATCTTGAGAACAAGCTACAAGCAGGCACACACACACACACACACAGAGGAAGAATATGCTCTGGATCTTGCTTATCGACTCCAGAGGTATATTGAGTTTAGAAATAGCAAATAGAATAAAATGATCAATATGTTCTCACTTGTCCATGGAAGAGCAAACTTTATCCCTGCAGCAACAAACATTGATCATGTAAATGTTGTGGAGCTGCTTTCAAGTAGGGAAAGCTAAAGGTGTCAGGATGCATACGCTGCAACAGCGTGCGGATGCCCCCTCCCTGGAGGTGTTCAAGCCAGGGTGGACCAGGCCTTGGTGAACTTGCCTTAGAGGAAGGTGTTCTTGCCCATGGCAGGGGGGTTGGAACTAGATGATCTTTAAGGTCCTTTCCAAACCAAACCATTCTGTGATTCTACGATTTTTGGGGAGGGGTACGAGGTGGAAAAGTTGCATGTTTGGAAAGGGTGCAAACAGCATTTAAATTCCTGGAGCATTGGTATTGGGATTTTTGGGGTGGGATGTGAGGTGCAGCAGTTGTGTGGTGCTTGGCTAGGAAAAGTGCAAGCAGCATTTCAATGCCTGGACCATAGGCATTGGGACTTCTGGGGTGGAATGCGAGGTGCAAAAGTTGCGTGGTGCTTGCTTGGGAAGGGTGCAAGCAGCATTTAAATCCCTGGAGCCTAGGCTTTGGGATTTTTGGGGTGGGATGTGAGGTGCAAAAGATGCGTGGTGCTTGTCTGGGAAGGGTGCAAGCAGCATTTAAATCCCTGGAGCACAGCAAATACACCTGAACCACCTCCACTGCTGCGGCTGTTTGCAGCCAGTACATATTGCTAACACTCAGTTTGGGAAAGGCTGTGCCAAGTGATCTTAATAAAACATTATAGGGGGGGGGGACTTTAAAACTTAATGAAGGCAGATAATCTGCTTCAGAGAAAACTCCCTGCCTTAATTTAAATGAGACACAGTTATAACATATCCCCCATGCACTGTTTACAATTTATAATTTATGTCTGGGTTCAAATACAGCAGTCATCTGCTAAGTGATATGATTAGCATCTGAATATTGCAATATTCTGCCTCTCCACACTCATACAAGGCAGTGCATTCGTCTTTTAAGACTCTTTATTTTATTTTATATGATTTTATTTTATTTTATATTTATTTAGTTCAATAATCGGCACACCAAGCTTTAATTAGTTACCATGGAAGAAATCACTCACCCCACCCAGCCTAATTTTCAAAATGTAAAGGAAAAAACCCAAACCTCAACAAAACAAAACAACAAAAACTCCCCCAAAACCCAAACCAACTCCTCACCATTTCACTTATTAAATCCCACTCTTTCCTGGTTACCTACTGCTCAGGATAGAAGTCATTTCTGCTCATACAGCACCGTCACTCTGCTATACCAAAACTACTCAACGTGCTCCAGTCCCTGCTGGCAACAGCAAACAAACTTTCATTGCCTGTGCTCTCTATAAAATGGTGGCACTAATTAGAAGATATAAACTCATGCTGAGATGTGATATGAATTGGCTTCACGCATCTACTAAGCTCACAGCAGTATTAGATTTATACTGTTGATGCCCTCAACTAATATTCAACTAGAAACTTACAAGTCTTTACAAGCTGCAGGAAAGAAAAAAAAAAAAGAACCAAAAAAAAGGCAAAATGAAAGTGATGGTGTTTCAGGAGGGCTCGGGGGAGACCTTAGAGCAGCCTGCAGGTAGCTGAAGGGGGCTACAGGAGAGCTGGGGAGGGACTTTGGACAAGGGGTGGGAGTGACAAGGGAGAGGAGGGACAAGGATGAGGGATAATGGCTTCGAGCTGGAAGAGGGGAGATTTAGGCTGGAGATGAGGAGGAAATCCTTGAGAGTGAGTGTGGGGAGACACTGGCACAGGTTGCCCATGGAGGTGGTGGCTGCCCCCTCCCTGGAAGTGTTCAGGGCTATGTTGTATGAGGTCTCGAGCAACCTGGGCTGGTGGGAGGTGTCCCTGCCCATGGCAGGGGGGTTGAAACTGAGTGATCCTTGAGGTCCCTTCCAACTCTAACAATGCTGTGATTCTATGACTCTACACCTCAAAGGGCATAGTAGCAGAGGAGCAAACATCATTGTCCTCCTCTGTAAGCCAGAACCCATCCTAAGTGGTTATTAGCACATGATCAAACATGCACCCCTGAAGAGTCAAAAATATCATGCTATGTTTACAGCATCTCAGCATGGTGGGGTCAAAAGGGACCTCTGGAGATCATCCAGTCCAACCCCCCTGGTGAAGCAGGGGTTTCCACAGCAGCTTGCCCAGGATCACAATGGCCAGAGGGCTTTGGAATCTCTCCAGAGAAGACTCCATAAGCTCTCTGGGCAGCCTGCTCCAGGGCTTCAGCACCCTCACAACAAAGAAGTTTCTCCTCCTGTTCAGAAGCAGCCTCATGGGTTCTGGTTTGCACTCTTTACCTCTTGCCCTGTCACTGGGCACCACTGAGCCCACTCTCTTTAGATATTTCTGAGCATTGCTCAGATCCCCAAATCTCAAGCTGCTCTTCTCCAGGCTCAAGAGCCCCAGGGCTCTCAGCCTTTCCCCCTCATAGGGATGCTCCAGGCCCCTCAGCATATTTAGAGCCTCTGCTGGACTCTCTCCCATAGTTCCCTGTCTCTCTTGAACTGTGGGTGCCCAGAACTGGACACAGTACTCCAGATGCAGCCTGACCAGAGTAGAGTGGGAAGGGAAAGTTCTTCATGCAGCCCAGGAGACCATTGGTCTCCTTGGCCAAAAGGGCACGCTGATGGCTCATGGTGAACTTGTCCAGCAGCACTCCCAGGTCCTTCTCCATTTAAGTGCTTCCCAGAAGGTCACCCCTCACCTGTACTGGTGTAGGTGGTTGTTCCTCCCCAGGGGCAGGACTCTACACTTGCCCATGTCAAGAGTTAATGAGGTTCTCCTCTGCTCAACTCTCCAGCTGGTCCAGCTTATTTACTTAATAATCACCCCAGGTGGGATTTGCTCAAGGAAAGTCACTCATGTACTCCAACCTCAACCTGATCTTATACAATCATAGAATTGTCAGGGCTGGAAGGATCATCCACTTCCAAACCTCTGCCATGAGCAGGGACACCTCACACTAGATCAGGTTGCCCAGAGCCACATCCAGCCTGGCCTTAAAAACCTCCCTGGGCAACCTGTTTCAGTGTCTCACTACCTTCATGGGGAAGAACTTCTTCCTAACATCCAATCTGAATCTAGGTTTGCTCACTTCCCCCCAGTCCTATCCCTACCTGACACTCTAAAAAGTCCCTCCCCAGCTTTCTTGTAGCTCTTTTCATATACTGGAAGGTCACAATAAGGTCTCCTGGGAGCCTTCTCCTCTCCAGACTGAACAGCCCCAACTCTTTCAGCCTGTCTCATATGTGTATCCAAGCACAAATCCAGGCTGGGCAGGGACTGGCTGGAAAGCAGCCCTGAGGAAAGGGACTTGAGGGTGCTGGTAGATGAGAAGCTCAGCATAAGCCAGCAGTGTGCACTTGCAGCCCAGAAAGCCAAGCAGAGCCTGGGCTGCATCAGGAGAAGTGTGGCCAGCAGGTCAAGGGAGGTGATTCTCCCTCTCTGCTCAGCTCTGATCAGACCCCACCTGGAGTACTGCATCCAGTTCTGGAGCCTCTGTTACAAGAGGGATCTGGAAGTGCTGGAAGGTGTCCAGAGAAGGGCCACCAGGATGAGCAGAGGGCTGGAGCTGCTCTGCTATGAGGACAGACTGAGAGAGTTGGGGCTGTTCAGTCTGGAGAAGAGAAGGCTCCCAGGAGACCTTCTTGTGGCCTTTCAATATCTGAAGGGGGCTCCAAGAAAGCTGGGGAGGGACTTTTTAGGCTCTCAGGGAGTGACAGAACTAGCGGGAATGGAATAAAGCTGGAAGTGGAGAGATTCAGGCTGGATGTGAGGAAGAAGTTCTTCCCCATGAGAGTGGTGAGAGCCTGGAATGGGTTGTGCAGGGAGGTGGTTGAGACCCCATCCCTGGAAGGTTTGCAGCCAGGCTGGATGAGGCTGTGGCCAGCCTGCTGTAGTGTGAGGTGTCCCTGGCCATGGCAGGGGGGTTGGAACTGGATGATCCTTGTGGTCCCTTCCAACCCTGACTGATTCTGTGATTCTATGATTCTATGATTCTATGTAGGTTCATGCTGACCCCACTCATACTCCTGCCACATGAGCTGTGGGCCTTAGACATCACAGCTGTGTGCTTTGACATCCATGGTGAAAACAAGCAGAAAATCTGACTGTTCCATATCAAGAAGTATTTTTACTAGTGCTAATGCGCCTTAAATACCTTGTTCCACAGATGAGTGGCCTGGCACCTGCTGCATGAGAAATAGCCAATTACTGCTCAGTGTCTCTAATTTTCTGATTCAATTAGCATGCTTCAGAGCTTTCCAGTTTAATTGCAAACTACTTCACAGTTAGCTCTCTGATTAATCATTGCCCATCTGCAAGCCATCGCAAAACTTGGTGGAACAAATCTGTGTACTTTGGAATGCTGGGAGCTTAGCAAATCAAACTTGTTTTGGTGTATAAAGCTTTAATTTTGTTTGCCCTTTTCAGCTGCACTTGTAAGAAGCTCTGTACTGATTAAACAGGAAGTCCACACAATAATATGCTACATTATGCACATAATTACTGTAAATACAGGCAAGACTGTAGAAACATCACTTAAGGTGAGGTGCTAACATCTATGGAGTCCAGGGGGCGTATCAAGAAAGCACATTTGGAATCAGTTTCTTCCCCCAGGGCGACAGAAAGGAGGAATAAGGAGGGGGAGAAAAGAGGTAGGAGATGGTGATGGACTCATAGAATCATAGAACTGTTGTGGCTGGAACAGACCTTTGAGAGCACTCGTCCAGAGCTCACAACTCCACCACTGCTGCTAAGCCACTGCCACTAAACCACAACCCTCAGTACCACCTCCATGCAGCTTTTAAACACCTCCAGGCTTCAAGCTCTTTCGTGAGCTGGGGACATGGTCAACATTTTATGTTTCCAAATCCCAATGAAGACTGGATGAGGCACTTAGTGCCATGGTCTAGTTGATTGCTTAGGGCTGGGTGACCGGTTGGACTGGATGATCTTGGAAGTCTCTTCCAACCTGGTTGATTCTATGATTCTAACAAGCAATAGGACAAGGGGAAACAGCTTCAGTTGCACCAGGGGAGGTTTAGGTTGGGCATGAGGAACAATTTCTTCCTCAAAAGGGTTGTCAGGGCCTGGAACAGGATGTCCAGGGAGGTGGTAGAGTCACCATCCCTGGAGGTGTTCATGAAACGAGTAGATGTGGCACATCAGGACATGGTTTCTTGGTCATGGAGATGCTGGGTAGGAGGTTGGGCTTGATGACCTTAAAGCCCTTTTCCAGTGTAATGATTCTGTGGTTCTATTTAAGAACATGACAACCTCCATCACGGTTTCAATGACCATAGGTTAATAAGAGAAATACTATTACTATAAATAAGAAGTTGGATCAGTTCACTAACTTCAAATCATCAAATAAAAACTCAAACACTGCAGAATTATGATGCTTGGATGATTCCTTTGTGGCATCACCAGATAGCAGTAACTCCTGCATCCCAACCAAAACAAATCCATATAATTGACACAAGAAAGAACAATCTAAAGCTAAATTATTGATCATCAAGATGCTGTCACTGTGTCAAAGCTGGGATTTGGACTTCTGACCCTATGGGGCAGTTCTTTGCTGAGCCAGACTGTGACCTTGCCAGGCTCTGTCTCTGCTACCAGCACATTCTGGTGGCTTTCCCCAGTCTCTCTGCATCGACAGTGCTGGCACCACAGCAGGATGATGCCACAGCTGCAAAGACTGACCCATCAACCATTTAACCTAATAAAAATCTTAGAATCATAGAATCAGTCAGGGTTGGAAGGGACCTCAAGGCTCATCCAGTTCCAACCCCCCTGCCATGGCCAGGGACACCTCACACTACAGCAGGCTGGCCAGAGCCTCATCCAGCCTGGCTGCAAATACCTCCAGGGATGGGGCCCCAACCACCTCCCTGCACAACCCATTCCAGGCTCTCACCACTCTCATGGGGAAGAACTTCTTCCTCACTTCCAGCCTGAATCTCCCTACTTCCAGCTTTATTCCATTCCCCCTAGTCCTATCACTACCTGATAGCCTAAAAGTCCCTCCCCAAAATTGGTAAAATTGGCCAGAAATTGGACAGAATCTTGCCAAAATTGGCCAGAAACAGGCATGGCCACCAAAAAAAGGCCTGTCTATGAATATACCTGTGTGTTTGCAGACACATTGCAGGTGACTACCTATGCCAACTGGAGACATAAAACAGTTCTCTGTAGAGCTTTACAATGCTTTCATGATTTCCCAACACCATTTTTCTGTATCAGGTAAGGTAGATATATCTCCTTCCAAAAACTACCTACACAACTTCTCCATGATGAATCACAGAAACAGAGAATTGGTAGGGGTTGGAAGGGACCTCTGGGGATCATCTAGTCTAACATCCCTGACAAGGCAGGTTCAACTAGATCAGGCTGCACAGGAACACAGACAGAAGGTTTTGAAAGTCTCCAGAGAAGGAGACTCCACAAACTCTCTGCATCTCAAATGGGAGGTAAGAAGTCCAGCTCTGCAGCACTCAACACAGGAAGGACGTGGAGCTGAAGGAGAGGGTCCAGGGCAGAGCCATGAAGATGATCAGGGGCACCTTTACAACAAGAACAGGCTGAGGGAGCTGGGGGTGTTCAGTCTGCAGAAGGGAAGGCTCTGGGTAGATGTAATAGCAGCCTGCCAGTACCTGAAGGGTACTGCAGAGGGACTGTTTGCAAAGGCCTGCAGTGAGAGGACCAGAGGCAAGGTTTGAAATGAGAGGAGAGCAGATTTAGATTGGATGTTAGGAAAAAGTTCAGCACCATCAGGGTGGTGGAACACTGCAACATGTTGCCCAGGGATGTAGTTCAGGTTCCATCCCTGGCGATATTCCTAATCATGTTGGACAAGGCTCTGAGCAACCTGATCTAGTGGGGGATGTCCCTGCTCACTGCAGGGGGTTGGACTGGATGACCTTTGGAGGTCCCTTCCAACCCAAACTCTTCTATGCTTCCAAGTTCCTGCTGAGCAGAGAGAATGTTTCTGTAGTATATAAAATCAAATGGGAGGTTTAGGATACTTATTTCAAACCTTGCTGAGGAACATGCTTCTGCTCTGGGAAGAAAAAGAACTGGGCTTTGCTTGCCTGTAAAAAAATACAAAATGAATGTTTTAGGAGTCCTAAATGTTCTTTTATTTTGTGCTTCTGAAGTCACTCCAGCCTGTATTATCACAGAATTGTTTCTGTTGGAAAAGCCCTCTAAGATCATCCAGTCCAACCATCAACCCAACACCACCATGGCCATTAAACCATAGCCCCAAGTGCCGTGGCCACAGGTTGCTTGAACACCTCCAGGGATGGTGCCTCCACCACCTCCCTGGGCAGGCTGTTCCAATCCCTAACCACTCTTGCAGCAAAGAAATGGTTCCTGATCTCCAACCTAACCCTCCCCTAGCACAATTTCAGGCTCAAGTAAAACCAGGAGGTTATCAAAATAACCTCCGCTAATATGATGACAGAAAACCAAAGGTGTGTGATGTTTTTAACATTTCCAGGAGTAGATCTCCTAAATCTGTATGGCATTGCTTGAAGTTTTAGTCCCAGAATGACCAATAATGTCAAAGCAAGTTGTGCAGCTAAAGCCTTGATAATTCCAGATTTTTTTTTATCCCCAGGAACCTGTGCTTAGGGTTCTGTAGGCAGGCTATTCCAGGATGCAGGATTGTGTGACTCTCATTTTGCTTGTGTTGAAATCCAGGCCACAATTGTCTTCCTGGACTGAGGTGGTTTTCCACTGTGGCTTCTTTATTCTGAGTAAGAAGAAGGAAAAGTGATGCTAAAGTGCTTAATGCCTCTGACTGAGCTCTAGAAAAATCCCCTGGCACAGAAACTTGAGCAACGTCAACTCCTGGACATCATGTGGAGGCTGAGCAAAAGGTATAAAACAAAGAGGTCTGGAGAAGCCAGGGGACTTGACCTCAACTCACGGAAGGAGATGATGAAGACAAGCCTGAAGACAACTGTTTCACTACTGTAGGATGATGGACTTGCATCAGGTGTCAGAGTCACCACAGAACATTGTTTCTGGTGGTAGGCATCTCCACAGCCTTGCAGGGCTGCCTGCATCCTCCTGGAATCACCACTGAGGGGACTGGGGGGAGTGGAGAGCAGAACAGGGCATGCATGGGAAGAAGAAGGTCCTCATCTCTGTGTTTGTTTCTCTTCTAGAAAAGAGAAGCCTGAGAGGGGATCTGACCCATGCTCAGCAAGAGCTAAAGGGTCTGTGATGGGCAAGAAGATGGGGCCAGACTCTTGGTCAGTGGTGCCCAGGGACAGGGCAAGAGGCAGTGGGCACAAAGTGGAACCCATTAGGACCACGAGGAGAGAATTATTTGGTGTGAGGGTGCTGGAGGCCTGGAGCAGGCTGTCCAGAGAGGTTGTGGAGCCTCCTTGGAACTACTCCAAACCCCCCTGGCCACTGTGATCCTGTGCAGCCTGCTGTGGGTGCCCTGCATTAGCAGGGGAGTTGGACTGGATGATATCCAGAGGTCCCTTCCAACCCCACCATGCTGGGAATTCTGTAGCATTCTGCTGCAAGTCCCCACATGTCATGGAACCACAGAATCATTGAGTTGGGAGAGATCTTTAAGATCACCAAGTCCAACAGTTAACCCAGCACTGCCAGGTCACCACTCATCCAGGTCCCTCTGCACCACATCTACACATCCCTCCAGGCATGGTGACTCCAAACCACTGCTGGTTTCCATACCACCTGTGAAACTGCTACAAGACTTTTTCCTTCCTACTTCATTCATGAAAGCGACTTACAAATACCAAGAATATTTTATTTTCCTTTCTTGTGGCTCTTTTAAACTTTAGCTGCATGGTTTGTGGGCTTTTTTTTTTCTTTTTTTTTTTTTTGGTGGTTTTGTGTTGCTGCTGTTTATTGTTTTAGCTTATTTTATTTATTTTATTTTATTTTACTTTATTTTATTTTTACCACAACTTGTAAATGTTATTAAAATTGGCCTTTTTTAATAACAGGCTTTGGAAAAAAAATGTTGGATTTATTGTTTGGTTTAGTTTGCCCTCTTCAGGAAACACCCTAAAGCCCAAACTTTCACACTTCTCTCTGTTTCAAAATGAATGATGGACAGAAACTCTGTAAACACAACAGTGTGAGGGGAATATTCTACTACTTTCAATTCCTTTAACAGCTTTTTTTTCTTTCCCCATTAAGAAATGATGAAATTTAAAGTACCGGGAGTGAAGGAGGAGGTCTTGTGTCCATTCTCACTACTCCTGACTGCACATTTTCAATCTCTGGTTCTGGTAGGGGAATAAAGGTAAAATATTGGGGGTTTCAGTTACTTTAAAAGGTTTCAAGCTACAAGGAAGAGTGATTTTTACAAATGAAGATTTTTTTATCTTCCCTTACATAGTTTTTAAGAAATATTCTTCATCTTTCTCCTGGATCTTTTAAAAATGAGGGAACAGACACAGGCCAGCATCAATGGGGTGCAGAACTGGGAAACATGGAAAGCTTTATCCTGAAATGTTATAAACTTAAAACCCTATAAAAGTTATGAAAAAGACCTGAAAACTGAGATCCATTCCAATCACAGAATCAATCATAGAATCGCAGGATCATAGAGTCAATCACAGAATCATAGAGTCAATCATAGAATCATAGAATCATAGAATCAATCATAGAATCAATTACAGAATCAATCATAGAATCAATCATAGAAACATAGGATCATAGAATCAATCACAGAATCATAGAATCAATTATAGAATCATAGAATCATGGAATCATAGGATCATGGAATCACAGAATCATAGAGTCAATGGTCCAGGCCAGAAGGGACCTCCAAATGTCACCAAGCCTGACCTCCCCTCAGTCAGAAGGGACATCCCCAACTAGACCAGGTTGCCCAGGGCCTCAGTCAAGGCAAAACAAGAAGGACGATGGTCCAAAATCCTGGCCCTGAACATCACTCCAGGGTCTACCTCAGTGGCAGGGATGAGCAGATCTCTTCCCATCTCTTCTGCCTGCTCCTGGACCGCCACCAAGAGCATCCCTCTGTCCTAAATAAGTGGCTTCATCAATTTGGAAGATGTTAATTACTCAGAAACTATGTGACTTGAAGAGTAACTACAGAGGTACCTCACCAAGGATGAGACTCTTATTAGCAAGTTTACTGAGGAATTGTAGACTTCATTAGTAGGCTACTCCCAAAAGGCTCTGGTCCACCGAGACACCGGCGGGATACAGCAACCTGCATGCTGTCAGACATCTGTAGTTAAAGTGAGGCACCAATTACTGATCCTGCAGAAACCTACCAGGCTTCTGCTGAGCTCTGCACGTAGCATTTCTTACATTTTTGACCCAACTAGGACACCGAAATTCAGTCCACTCCGTTCTTTGTCAGGGATGATCAAAGTAACAAATTAGGGTAAAAATAAATAAATAATAAAAAAAGAACATAAAATTACTTTGTAATCTCAGAAAACCAGCATGGTGGGGATTGGAAGGGACCTCTGAAGATCACCCAGTCCAACCCCCTGTGCTGAAGCAGGGGCACCCAGAGCAGCTTGCCCGGAATCACAGCATCCAGGCGGGTTTGAAATCTCTCCAGAGAAGGAGACTTCACAACCTCTCTGGGTAACCTGCTCCAGGCCTCCAGCACCCTCACTCCAAAGAAGTTTCTCCTCCTGTTCAGATGGAACCTCCTTGGTTCCAGTTTGTGCCCCTTGTTCTTCATCTTATCACTGGGCACCAGTGAAAAGGGTCTGGCCCCATCCTCTTGTCCCCTTTAGCTCTTGCTGAGCATTGCTCAGATCCTCTCTGGGGCTGCTCTTCTCCAGGCTCAGGAGCCCCAGGGCTCTCAGCCTTTACTCCTCACAGAGCTGCTCCAGACTCTTCATCTGTGTCTTTGCATCCTCTCTTGGACTCTCTCCAGTAATTCCCCATCTCTGCTGAACTGGGGAGCCCAGAATTGGAGCCAGTACTCCACATGTGGCCTGACTAGAGCAGGTTAGAGTGGGAGGAAAACCCCTTTCAACCTCCAGCTTACACTCTTCTTGATGCACCCGAGGACAACACAGGTTTTCTTGGCCACAAGAGCACAGTCCTGGCTCATAGGGAACTTTTTGCCCACCAGGACTCCCAGGTCCTTCTCTTCAGAGCTGCTTCCCAGCAGGTCATCCCCTCACCTGTACTGGTGCAGGGGATTATTCCTTCCCAGTTTCAGGACTCTACACCTACCCTTGTTGAAATTCAAGAGGTTCCCCTCTAGCCAGCCCTCTAATGATGAAACATAAACAGGATCTCTCTTTCTCATACTTCCTCAGGCACTGAGTTATCTATCACTGCTGTGTCAGTAGATAATTGTTAAATATTTATACAGCTCAGGTGGAAATATATTCCACTCCCCAGCTTGCTTACTGCAGTCCCCACTTTAGCACAAACTCTTAGGCAACCAATCCCCAGCACAGAGCAAAACACAGGCTCAGAGTGTTTCTTGAGCAGCAACCCAAAGCTAACTGACTCTGTGCTCATGTGTTTCAGTTAACTGTCAATAAAAATCAGTATTCCAGGCAGGAACACTTGGCCCTACCTGCTGTAAACTCATCCAGTCCCTGTGTGGGGATGGAGAGTACAGGAGAACTGATTTATCTCACCTGGTAGCATGAACAGGCATGATCCCTGTGTGCAAGGAGAACTTTCTCTTAAAACTGAGGAAAAAGGTAAGCAAAATCATAACAAATGCAAGACAGGACAAGAGGAGTCAGGCTCATACTGTGCTGGGGAGGTTCAGGTTGGATATTAGGATAAAATTCTTCCCAGCAAGGGTTCTCAGGCACGGGAACAGGCTGCCCAGGGAGGTGGCGGAGTCACCATCCCTGGAAGTGTTTAGAAGATGTGTGGATGCAGTGCTGAGGGTCATGGCTTAGTGCTAGTGGCTTGACAGCAGTGGTGGGGTTGTGAGCTTGAGGTGAGTGGGTGGACTTGATCTCAAAGGTCTCTTCCAACCTCAACAGTTCTATGATTCTGTGATTCTGTGATATTTGAGGAAATGACATCCAGTTATGCCAGGGGAAGTTTAGGTTAGACATTTGGAAAAATGACTGCACCAAAAGGGTTATCAAAGCTCAGAACAGGCTGCCCAGGGAAGAGGTTGAATCACTATCCCTGAAAGTGTTTAAAAGCCATCTAGATGTGGTACTCAAGGTTCAGCCCTGGCAGAGCTAGATGATCACAGAATGTTAGGGACTGGAAGGGACCTTGGAAGGTCATCCAGTCCAACCCCCTTGCCAGAGCAGGGTCACCTAGAGCAGATCACACAGGAACACATCCAGGTGGGTTTTGAATATCTCCCGAGAGGGGGACTCCACAACCTTCCTGGGCAGCCTGTTCATGTGTTCCATCACTCACAGTGAAATATTTTTCCTCATGTTTCCCTGGAACTTCCTATGCCTTAACTTCCACCCACTGCCCCTTGTTCAGGTTGGACATGATGAATCTTAGAGGTCTTATCCAACCATGGTGATTCTGTGACATGGAGTAATGGGATGGATAAAGAGCACAGCAACTGAGAGCGGCAGTGGTAGGACATGAATAAGGACAGGACACCTGAGCAGGTCCAGGGTACTCAATGCTCTTAGTTTCCTGCTTGCCCTCAAAATGCACAATAAATAGAAACCCCTCCACACTTTGCAGGTGCCCAGAATTGAGACAGTACTACACATCCTTGTTAATGCAACTGTAGGTTACAGCTTACTGTATTTTTATTCATTTTAGTAGTGACAGAGCCATTAAACTTATTTTAAACAACTACTTTAAATCAACCCTTTCCCATTTGGTGGACAACAAGTTCACCATGAGCCAGCAATGTGCTCTTGTGGACAAGAAGGGCAATGGTATCTTGGGGTGCATCAAGAAGACTGTGGCCAGGGAGATTCTCCTCCCTCCTTGCCCTGCCCTTGGTGAGGCCCCATCTAGAGTATTGTGTCCAGTTCTGGGGTCCCCAGCTCAAGAGGGACAGGGACTTGCTGGAGAGGGTACAGCAAAGGGCTAGAAAGATGCTGAGGGGATTGGAACATCTCTGATGAGGAAAGGCTGAGAGAACTGGGGCTGTTTAGTCTGGAAAATAGCAGCCTAAGGGGGGATCTCATCAATGCTGATCAACCACTAAAGGGTGGGTGTCAAGAGGATGGGGCCAGTGGTGCCCAGTGAGAGGACAAGGGGTAACAGGCACAAACATGAACAACAGAAGTTCCATCTCAGCATGGGGAGGAACTTAATTTAAGGGTGATGGAGCCTTGGAGCAGGCTGCCCAGAGAGGTGGTGGAGTTTCACATCTCTGGGGATGTGATCCTGGGCAAGCTGCTATGGGTGACTCTGCTTTAGCAGCGGGGTTGGACTGAATGATCTCCAGAGGTCCCTTCCAACCCTTCCCATTCTGTGATTCTGTGATTAATACCAACTCAAAGTCAGTGTATTAAAACAAGGTTGAAAATCAGCTGTTGTGCATGCCCCAGGGGTGGTTTCACCCAGATATGTAGATGCTTATGAATATCCTGCTGCTCTGAAAACGACCTGTGATGTTATTTCACCACAATTTGCATTCTTATAATAGGTTATTGACTGAGTTTAGGTTTAAAGGACTAAGGTAGTATTCAGTAATGACTCTGTGCTACAAGTTTATTGCAAGTGCCCAAGGTTCATTCACCCCAAGCAATTCAGTCAATAACCAATTTTTATACTTCTATCTCCTTCAAAATTCCAAACCAATAATCCCAGGCCTTTTCTTTTTTTTTTTCCTTCACTTTTTCTTTCTTTTAATTATTTCAGTATCAGGCTAACATTTCCCATGGAAATCAATATGGGTGAGATCCATTAGCCAAAAATTTGCAGTGCTGCAATGCAAACATATTAAAAATATTGATCTGGCAGGCTACTGATGTTTTGATTGACTTTAATGTTTGTAAGCAGCAATAACAGAATTTCAATGACTGAAACAAACTTTTGATTAAAATTATAGATTTTTGAATTTTTTCCCATTTTGCTGTTTCAGAGGGTATGGCATGGTTTACTTGTTTGCTGTAAATGATCAGAGTAGTAAATACTTGTTCAGTTTCTCATTTGTAAATATTAAGGTCTGCCACAGGTTACACATCTCCAAATAACACTTTCAACCACTTTTGATGTTTCACTTCCACTGCATCATAGGACCATGGAATAGTTTGGATTGGAAAAGACCTTTAAGAGCATCCAGTCCAACCATCAACTCAACACCACCATGGCCATTAAACCATGGCCCCAAGTGCCATGGCCACACATTTCTGGAACATCTCCAGGGATGGGGACTCCACCACCTCCCTGGACAGCCTGTTCCAATGCCTGACCACTCTTGCAGCAAAGAAATTGTTCCTCATCTCCAACCTAACCCTCCCCTGGCATAATTTCAGGCCATGTCCTCTCCTTCTATCACCTGGCACCAGGGAGAAGAGACCAACCCCCATCTCCCTTTCAGGAAGCTGCAGAGAGCAATGAGGTCTCTCCTCAGCCTCCTCTTTTCTAGACTAAACACCCCCAGGTCCCTCAGCTGCTCCTCACCAGCCCTGTTCTCCAGACCCCTCAGCAGCTTCATTGCCCTTCTCTGGACACACTCCAGCCTTCCAAGGTCCTTCTTGGAGTGAGAGGCCAAAAACTGAACCCAGGACTCAAGGTGCAGCCTCACCAGTGCCAAGAGCAGGGAGACAATCCTTGCCTTGCTCCTCCTGGTCACACCATTGCTGACCCAGGTCAGGATGCTGGTGGCCTTTTTGGCCACCTGAGCACACTGCTGGCTCGTTTGCAGCTGGCTATCAACCAGCACCCCCAGGTCCTATTCTGCCAGCCAAGTTTCTTGGCAGGTTTATTAACACCATCATGGGAAGGACCACACATATTTTTGCACCATTTTCTCCTCTGGATTCTCACATCTCATGAGTTCCTGTTACCAGCACTGACAGGAATTTGATCTCACTCTTTTTTATCACCATCCAGTAAACTCTGGGTAATGTTCTGGAGATGATGTTTTTTTGCTGAGGACACTGAGTTGGGAGAGGGTATTGATCTGAGGGCATGAGGGATCTACAGAGGGACCTGGACAGGATGGATCAATGGGCTGAGGCCAATTGTATGAGCTTCAAGCAGACCAAGTGCTGGGTCCTGCCTTTCGGTCACAACAACCTTGTGAATACTGGAGGCAGAGGGGCTGGAAAGCTGGCCAGCAGAGAAAGACCTGTGCTCAGCTGTCCCAGAAGGCCTCCAGAATCCTGAACTGGATCAGCAGGACCAGGCAAGTGACTGACCCTCTGTACTTAGCAGTGGTGAAGCCACACCTTTAGTATTGGGTTCTGTTTTGGGCTTCTCACTCCAAGAAGGACATTGAGGTGCTGGAGTGTGTCCAGAGAAGGGCAATGGAGCTGCTGAAGGGTCTGGAGAACAGGGCTAGTGAGGAGCAGATGAGGGAACTGGGCTTGTTTAGTCTTGAGAAAAGGAGGATCAGGGAAGACCTTCTGGGTCTCTACAACTCCATGAAAGGAGGCAGGAGCCAAGTGGGAGTTACTGTCTTCTCCCTAGTATCAGGTGATAGGACAAGAGGAAATGGCCCCGGTTTGCACCAGTGGAGCTTTAGGTTGGACATTGGCAGAAATTTATTCCCTAACATGGTTCTCAAACACTGCAACAGGCTCCCCAGGGTCGTGGCTTAATCCCCATCCCTGGTGGTGTTTCAAAGTTGCAGAGATGTGGTGCTGAGGGCCAGGGTTTAGAACCAGACTTGGTAGGATTAGAGACTGGTTGGACTCAGGGATCTTAAAGGTCTTTTCCAACTGAAACAATTCTATGATTCTGTGATTCTGACAACAAAGCTATAGCCTTATCATCCCAGTGACTGGCAGAGGGATCCACCACCTGAGGCTCCTTCCAGGCTTGCATTTCCATGATTCAATATTGTAAGAGCTTAAGAGCCATTCCCTTTGTGGGACTGGATTTCCTCCTGACCTTTCTCATTCAAGAAGTTTTGTTTTCTTCATGCTTTTTTTTTTTTCATTACACCTGAGATGATGGCAGTGGGCAGACAGCTTTAGGGAAAGAAAGAAAACACCACACAAATGGAGCACAGGAATGGTTCTGTATTTTGGGTTGGTTTTTAAACCACAACCCTTCTCCTGCTGACATCCAACTCACCAGCTCCACAGCCCAACCTGGCCCATGTGGCCAATGGGGAAAAATTACCCAGAGCAGGAATAACCAAGGCATGAAGCATGCTGAGGTGCCTGGACCATGCCATTAAGCAAAAGTGATGTGGTACCTGTCCAGCACCTAACATGGCATCCACCACCAAGGTACAACTTCAGGATCAAAATGCTCTTCCAAGTCACTGCACACAGGCAGCTGAGTAAACACTGCCTCCATGCACCCCACAGACTGGAGACTGACAGTGGGGTGTGGTACCCAAATGCCAACCCTGTGCCACCAACAATCCCACACCCTGCTGGGAAAACCTTGAGGACCAGACCTGCAGATCTGGACTCCTGCTCCTATCTCTACCACCTAGATGCACCTTGATGAGCACCAAGACCCCGTCTCTGGTTTTGCTATTCCAGTGGGTGTCTGCAGACTGGTTAAGCCTTGATGTTACTGTTGATTGCCCACTTTGAGATGATCAAGCAGATCAAGCAGACTGGGTCACCAAGAAGCAAGAGGAGAGACAACCCCAGCTCTGCTGTTTATCTAGTAGGGCTGAAGGACCTCTTCTCCCACTGCAGCACAATAAGAAAAGTGCCATTGTGGATGAGCACCTACAGAAGGGCAGCAGTTTTGTCTGCTGGTTCACCTTGAGATCTTGAGAGAGACCAGGAAACAAAACTGCCTTTAAATAAGGAATGTTTTGGATGTAGGGCAGACAAATTCACCAGCCAGGCAGAGAGGGCTGTAGCAAGGAACTGTAGCAAGGAACTGGAGGAGCTCAGCATTGACCATGATCATGAACAGAGACTGTCCAACTTCGGAGCCTTAAACCATCTTTAGATTAAAAAATTCCCAAGGCACAAGGATCAATAAACTGAAGAGTGGGCAGTTATGAATCCAACTACAAAAGAAAAGGAACTGGTGGACACCAAAGGGACTGGTGATGTTACACATGGTATTTTTCTGCATCTGCACTGTAAACAGCTAAGCATCAATTTATAATCCTAGGAACTGAAATACCTTGCTCTCCAGGCACTTGCAGAACAGGCAGTCTCAGTACAAGCTTTTTTGTGTACCCTGACAATATGTCTACACATACTCTGAAAACTGCTCCAGGCTGAGGAGCATATTTCAGGGCCCCAGCACATGAGCAGATTCAGCTGCAGGGGTTTGGAGCTCTGCTGCTCTCTGCTGCTTAGAGACTCACAGAATTGTTTCATTTGGAAGAGAACCTTTAAATATCACCAAGTCCAACCATTAATGCAACACTGCCAGTTCAAACCATGTCCCTCAGCACCACACCTCCAAGGCTCTGCAACCCCTCAAGGGATGGCAACTCCACGACTGCCCTGGGCAGCCTGGTCCAGGCCTTGACAACCCTTTTGGGGAAGAAATTATTCCTCACGACCAATCCAAACCTCCCATGCTGCAACTTAAGGATGCTTCCTCTTGTCCTATTGCTTGTTTCTTGGGTTACTGACCCCCACTTTACTACATCCTCCTTTCAGGGAGCTGCTTTACCTGCTCCTCTGCTGCTCCTTGAGTTAAAACTAGTAGGAATAAAAAGTTGCATGTTAGAAAAAAACACACTTTTTTTTTTTTTTTTCAGTTTAAGTTTGTCACCTTGCAGGAACATGTGTACCCTTCTATATACCACCCATGAAGGGCAGGTGGTCAGCAAACAGATGGGCAGAGGCTGAGGCCACCAGACTATCTCCACATCTACTCATGGATGAGACTATAAGTAGTGAAGCCATACACTTACCCATTGAAACACATGAATTTCACCTTTTGTTTATGATTTCACCAAAAATATAAGGACACCCAGGCTCTGCTGCAGGCTGGCCACTGGAGACAGAGAGGAAAAGCTCTGCAGCTTTTCTGAGCCACGCTCCAAAGCACTGACACAGTGCTTTAGTTCCAAATATTGCCAAAATATTCACACTGTTCTTTTGCTTGCATGTTCATCTTGTCTGCCATGACAAAGAGACAAAGTTAGAGGGGTTCTGCTCAGATTTGTCTTCTGTGCCTAGCTGCATAATGTTTATTGCTAGTGACTTAGTATTTGCTTGGAACAGTCTGTTACCCAGTGAAGCACACAACCATAGAATGGTGTGGGCTAGAAGGGACTTGAAAGATCATCTAGTTCCAACCCTCCTGCCATAGGCAAGGACACCTTCCACTAGAACAGGGTGCACAAGGCACCATCCAGCCTGGATTGGAACATTGCCAGACTTGGACCTTCCACAACTTCTCTGTGCAACCTGTTCCAGTATCTCACCAACCTCAGGAGGAAGAATTCCTTCCTAATGTCTCACAGAACCACAGAATCAGCCAGGTTGGAAGAGACCTCCAAGATCACCAAGTCCAACCAATCACCCAACCCTAACTAATCAACTAGACCACCAAGTGCCTCATCCAGGCTTTTCTTAAACACCCCCAGGGACATCAACCCTACCACCCACCTGGGCAGCCCATCCCAAGGGCAATCTCTCTTTCTGTAAAGATCCTTTCTAAGATCAAACCTAAACTTCCCCCTGCACAGCTTGAGACTGTGTCCTCTTGTTCTGTTGCTGGTTGGCTGGGAGAAGAGACCAACCCCCACCATCTCAACCCAGTTTCTTCCAGTTTGAAGCCACTGCTCCTTGTCCTGTCACTATATGCCTTTGTAAAAAGTCCCTCTCCAGCTCTGTTGGAGGTCCCTTCAAGTACTGGAGGAGTGCTCTAAAATCTCATTGGAACCTTCTCTTCTGCCCTCATTTCACAATGTGGACATGCACTGTGCTGTCTCCCTTCTTGTTGCCCATCCCAGTTCAGGACATCCATAGCAGACTTGGGTAAGGAGATTCACTCCTGTTCCCATCCCAGCCAAGCAGTCTTGAGTTCAACCTCTGTCTCCACCTTTGTCTAACACATTTCTGCCTCCACCAGCTTCTGAAAATTCACAAAGCAACAATGAGAATGACTTAAAAACCTGTGAGATGATTAAAAAAAAAAAAAACGATTTGAGGGTTGTTGTTTCTGAGCCTTGCTGATGTAGCTGAAAAACTTTCAAACTTTTTCTCCACACAGCCAAATGGGCAAGAAATTTATATTAAGAAGTTCAAGGCAAGCAGCTGATCACTGCAGACCTGCGCCACCTCACTATAAAACATGAAATGAGAAGGAAATAGTTGCTAGCATTTGGTATTTGCAATACCAATGGTGGGAAGCATTTCTCCCCTGTTGGTGTGGCAACCTACTGATGTCCTGAGAAGACTCAACCACCTCTCTATGCAAACAAATGCTGCTATCAATACCTGACAGCATCACCAACGATCTTGAAACTGAACTTAGATCAAGTGACAATGAGGTGTAAGGTACAGAGAAAGTGATGGATCTGGGATTTGCAAGCACAGATTTGAGTAATGGCTTTAGCAAGCCATGGCAAGTGCCACTTCTAGTAAATGAGTGACTTTGTTGGTGCACTGCCTCCCCTTTCCTGGCCTGGATCAGCAATAGTGTGACCAGCAGGAGCAGGGCAGGGATTGTCCCCCTCTCCTAGGCACTGGTGAGGCTGCACCTTGAGTCCTGGGTTCAGTTTTGGGCTCCTCACTCCAAGACATTGAGGGGCTGGGGAATATCCAGAGAAGAGCAACAGAGGTGGTGAAGGCTCTGGAGAACAGGGATGGGGAGGAGCAGCTGAGGCAGCTGGGGTTGTTTAGTTGGGAGAAGAGGAGGCTCAGGAGAGACCTTGATCTCTACAACTCCCTGAAAGGAGGTTGGAGTGAGGTGGGAGTTGGTCTCTTCTCCCTAGTAGCAAGTGATGGAATGAGAGGACATGTCCTCAAGTTGCAGCAGGAGAGATTTAGGTTGGATCTTAGAAAAAAATATCTTCCCTGGAAGGGTTCTCAACCACTGGAACAGGCTCCCCAAGGAGGTGGTTGAATCCCCCCACCCATGGAGTGTTTCAGAGAGGTAGAGATGTGGTGCTGAGGGACATGGTTTAGCACCAGCCTGGGTGGAGTTAGAGAATGGTTGGACTGGACGATTTTAAAGGTCTCTTCCAACCAAAATAGCTAAATGATTCCATGCTTTCCACCACATCCATCTGGTGGCATCTTGGATGTCAGCTCTTCCATTTGGCTGTTACCACATGGGTTTAAAACCTCTCTGCACTGAACTTAGCAAGAGAAGACATCCAAACGTGAGCACTTAGAAGGTTGATGACTCTCCCTCAAACATTCTGCAGCTCCACAGCAGGCAGAGACTGTGCACAGCTCTCCTGCAGCAAGCCAGCTTGCATGCAAGCAGGCATTAAACTCCTGTTTTACTACCTTATTGAAGTGGTTTTAACTGCCTGGTTTTTCGTGAGAGGCTGACATCTACCCCTGGGCAAGAATAAAAGTCAAAGCAACCAAACTGTTGCTCTACTTGCTGAGGTTGCTGTGTGTGAAGTTTGCTCTTTGCCACCAAGATAAATTAGTTAGGACACCCCACAAAAAAGCAGAGCCAGGTGTGCTGAAGACCTCTGTGACTGCATGACTTTGATGACGCTTCAGCAAAGGAGCAGAGAGGACTGCCTGGGTGAGCTGGGGAGTTGATGGTGAAGCCCAACAAGGTGATGGGCACCTCCTGAAAAAGCACTCAGGAGCCTCACGTGCTCAGAATTTTCTAAATTGATTCGTCACATCTTATCTGTCTGACTGAAAGATGTGCATTTTGATGTGTATTTGGGGAGCCAAACCAAAACTGTTCTCCTACAGGCATCAGAACAGGTCAGAGGCTGCCCTGCTGGAGAGCAGCTCCACAGAGAAAGACCTTGGAGTGCTGGTGGGCAGCAAGTTCTGCATGGGACAACAATGTGCTCTGGTGGCCAAGAGAGCCAATGGGATCCTGGGGTGCAGCAAGAAAGGTGTCCAGCAGGGCTAGGGAAGTTCTTCTGCCTCTCTACTCTGCCCTGCTCAGACCACCCCTGCAATCCTGTGTCCAGTTTGGGGCTCCCCAGTTCCAGAGAGACAGAGACCTGCTGGAGAGAGTCCAAGGCAGAGCCAGGAGGATGATTTGGGGACTTGAGCATCTCCCCTGGGAAGAGAGACTGAGAGCCCTGGGGCTGTTTAGTGTGGAGAAGAGAAGGCTGAGAGGGATCTGATCAATGTCTATCAATAGCTGAGGGGTGGGTGTCAAGGGGAGGGGGCCAGGCTCTTTTCAGTGGTTCCCAGTGCTAAGCCAAGGAACAATGGGTTCAAAGTTGAACAGAGAAGATTTCAGCTCAACATGAGGAGAAACTTCTTGACAGTGAGGGTGACAGAGCCCTGGAGCAGGCTGCCCAGGGGTGTTGTGGAGTCTCCTTCTCTGGAGCCTTTCCAAGCCCACCTGGATGCATTCCTGTGCAGACTACCCTCAGTGATCCTGCTCTGGCAGGGGGGTTGGACCTGATGATCTCTTGAGGTCCCTTCCAACCTCTGATGTACTGTGAGACTGTGAATGAGGAAAGAAAATAAATTTCAGGGCAGGTTTAGGTTGGACAGGAGGAACAATTCCTTCCCCAAAAGAGTTGTCAAGGCCTGGACCAGGAAGCCCAGGGCAGTGGTGGAGTCTCCATCCCTAGAAGGGTTTACAAGCTGTGTAGATGTGGTGCTGAGTGACATGGTTCAGTGGTGAACTTGTCAGTGTTACATTGATGGTTGGACTTGATGATCAGAGAATCATAGAAACACAGAACAGCAGAGGTTGGGAGTGACCTCTGGAGATCATCCAGTCCAACTACCCTGCCAAAGCAGGGTCACCTAGGGCAGGTCATACAGCAACACACTCAGATGGGTCTTGAAAGTCTCTAGATGAGACTCCACAACCTCTCTGGGCAGTGTGCTCCGGGGCTCAAGCACCCTCACACCTGAGAAGTTTCTCCTCATGTTCAGATGGAACCTCCTGGGTTCCAGTTTGTATCCATTGTGCTATCAGAGGGTACCACTGAAAAGAGCCTGGCCCCTTATTTCTAACACCCACTGTTCAGGTATTCATAAACATTAAAAAATCTCCTCTCAGCCTTCTCTTCTCCAAGCTAAACATCCCCAGGTCTCTCAGCCTTTCCTCATCAGGCAGATGTTCCAGTCCCTTCATCATCCTCATAGCCTCCATCAGACACTCTGTTGTATGTCCCTGTCCCTCTTGAACTGGGGAGCCCCAAACTGAACACAGCATTCCAGATGTGGTCTCATCAGGGCAGAGGAGAAGGGGAAGAGAACCTCCCTAGACCTGCTGGCCACACTCTTCTTAATGTACCTCAAATTATCTTAAGACCTTTAAGGTCTTTTCTATCCTAAATGATTCTATGAAACCATACATACAAATCCTGCAGGGCCAAAATACCTTCTCTTATTTAATCTTAGAATAAAAACAAACGAAAAGGACCTTTCTTCCAAGTGAATGACAATGGCACTGTGTGTACTGAGTATGGCATCAGTCTATGATATAAAGAGTCAATTTCAGATGCAGAAAATCTTAAATGATCTGCAGGCTTCCAGGACTTTTTTTTTTTTTTTTTTTTGAGCAGTTATTTATGTTGAGCTTTCCAAGCAAAACTCAAAGGCTAAGATAAGAAAAGAACATAAAACATAAGAAAACCACAACATGGGAAAGGGTCATGACACAAACACAATAATAAAAAACCCCAAAAACCCAAAAACCAAACAACCCAAAATAAACTTTTTGGCACTCAAGCATATGCTCTGCCCCCCTTGAAGCTGTAAGTCACCTCCTGAGAGTGCATCTTCTGTCCAGAATTACTATTTTCAAGCCTGGCTGGTGATTTTGGACAGTAGCACTCAAGAAACCTTCAATCTGGCATTTTTCTCACTGTACATTTACTCAAGCATCCCCACTGTCCAAAACTCCCAGGAGTTTGGGGGTCTGATCTCATGGAAGGGAAAAAAACAACCAACCAAAACAACAACAACAACAAAAAAAAACCCCACAACAAAACAAAAGGTTTCTGGGGCACTGTTTTGATCTGTTCTGCACATTTTCTTTTAAACCTCCCCCTCCTAGCCATCCCATTATTCTAATCCACTCCCTGGAAAACATTGCTCTTTTCTTTCCAGGGAACAGAGTGGAGATGAAGCTGGCCACAGCCCACACAATTGCTGTTAAAGGTAGCACTGTTCTCAGCGAAGAACTATTTACAGGCTGCAAGATCAGGAACAAACTGATCAGCACAATTTATCTTGCTAATTTCACTCACTGGAAATTGCTTGTCTGAAGAAGTTCTGGAATTAAACATGAATAAAAGTCAGATTTCACCTTTCCTTTTCTTCCTCTTCTGAGCTTATTTATTATCATTTACACTAACCACACAAAATCATGGAATGGTTTTGGTTGGAAGGAACCTTCTAGTTCCAACCTCCACCTTCCACTAGAACAGGTTGCTCAGGCCCAATCCAACCTGGCCTTGAACACCTCCAGGGAGGGGACATCCACAGCCTCCCTGGGCAGCCTGTTCCAGTGCATCACTACCCTCACTCTCAAGAATTTCTTCCTCATCTCCAGTCTCAATCTGCCCTCTTCCAGCTCCAATCCATTCTCCCTTGTCTCATCACTACAAGTCCTTGTAAAAAGTCCCTGCCCAGCTCTCCTGCAAGCCCTGTTCAAGTACTGGGGTGGGATGGTGGTAATTCATAAAGCAATCCAGATTTCAATCTATTTGCTGTATGTGTGTGTTGAATGAATTTGAGTTTGTTCACCCACACTTTATGAAACCTCGTTTGTCATTCTCTGTGTGTGATTCCCTGTTGCAGGAAAGTTCTGGACATGCTGGAAGGTGTCCAGAGAAGGGCCACGAGGTTAGCAGAGGGCTGGAGCTGCTCTGCTATGAGGACAGACTGAGAGAGTTGGGGTTGTGCAGTGTGGAGAAGAGAAGGCTCCCAGGAGACCTTCTTGTGGCCTTCCAGTTTCTGAAGGGGGCTCCAAGAAAGCTGGGGAGGGACTTTTTAGGGTCTCAGAGAGTGATAGGACTAAGAGGGATGGAACAAAACTAGAAATGGGTAGGTTGGAAGTTAGGAAGAAGTTCTTCCCTATGAGGGTGGTGATACAGGTTGCCCAGGGAGGTGGTAGAAGCCTCATCCTTGGAGGTTTTTAAGGCCAGCCTGGATGTGACTCTGGGCAACCTGATCTAGTGTGAGGTGTCCCTGCCCATGGCAGGGGGGGTGGGACTAGATGATCCCTGGGGTCCCTTCCAGCCCTGACAATTCTGTGATTCTATGACTGCCCACCTCAGCAATGCCATACATTCATTTCACTCCCTAGCTGGGGGCATTGTAGACGTCAAAAGCAATGGCAAGGGATAATATCTTCCTCTTTAACACTTCCTAACAGACCTTCTTCTGCTATTGTATGTCACACTGGGGAAGACACTGTTATCAGTAGTTGTCCGTCCTCTGCACCTTGCCAAAACCAAGAGACAATGTCACCCAACAAAGCCACCAGAAATCAAAACTCAACACTCTCATCCACGTCTTATCTTTGCAAATATTAAAAACAATAGTTCTTTCTTATACTGCTTAAACAGCTCTGCCCAATTCTCTTGTGCAGTGTTTATTATACCTTTTAAGAAAAGGCAGAAAGAAAGCAGCTTAAAAACTATGAGCCTGAGAATCTGGTGGCATCTGCATGGTCAGTCCCTCAGCTTCTACATTTTCTCTGCCTGTTCACACAGTCATGGGCAAGCAAATGTTCTTCACTCTGAGGGTGCTGGAGCCCTGGAGCAGGCTGCCCAGAGAGGTTGTGGAGTCTCCTTCTCTGGAGAGATTCCAAACCCATCTGGGGCCCCATCCCTGGAGATATTCAAAGTGGGGCTCAAGAGGGCTCTGGGCAGCCTGATCTAGTTGAAGATCCAGGGAGGTGATTCTGCCACTTTGCTCTGGTGAGACCTCACCTGCAGTACTGCATCCAGGTCTGGAGCCCTTGATACAGGAAGGAGATGGACCTGATGCAGCAGGTCCAGAGGAGAGCCACAAAAATGATCAGGGGGTTGGAGCAGCTCTGCTATGTGGGCAGGCTGAGGGAGCTGGGGGTGTTCAGCCTGGGGAAGAGAAGGCTCTGGGGAGAACTAATAGCAACCTTCCAGTACCTGAAGGGGGCTACATGAAGGCTGAAGAGAGACTGTTTGCAAAGGCCTAGAGGGACAGGACAAGAGGCAATGGCTTCAAACCAGAGCAGAGCAAGTCTAGATTAGATGCTAGGAACAGGTTCTTTACTATTAGGGTGGTGGAACACTGCAACAGGTTGCCCAGGCAGGTGGTTGGGACCCCATTGATGGAGATATTCAAGGTGAGGCTGGACAGGGCTCTGGGGAACATGATCTAGTGGAGGATGTCCCTGCTGAGTGCAGAGAGGGTTGGACTGGATGAGCTTTGGAGGTCCCTTCCAACCCCCCATTCTCTGACTCTATGGACATGGTGATCCTGGGCAAGCTGCTGTGGGTGCCCTGTTTTAGCAGCGGGCTGGTCTAAAAGATGTCCAGGGGTCCCTTCCAAACCCCCAACCATGCTGGGATTCTGTGAAGTGTGACAGAGTTGTTCCAAGGTTCATGCCCTGGCCCACATCAAGACCTGAATCACCTGTGTAATTTCTGTCAATAATTTCTCTAATTTCTGTCAACCACCTATGTAATTTCTTAACCACCTCCTCCAGCAAAGGAGAGCGGCCTGGCAGAGAGGGACCTGGGGGTGCTGGGTGACAGCAGCTGAACATGAGCCAGCAGTGTGCCCAGGGCATAAGGTTGAACATGTCTGACTGATGGGTTCTACACTTTGGCCACAACAACCCCAGGCAGTGTTACAGGCTGGGGACAGAGTGGCTGGAGAGCAGCCAGGCAGAAAGGGACCTGGGGGTGCTGGGTGACAGCAGCTGAACAGGAGCCAGCAGTGTGCCCAGGTGGCCAAGAAGGCCAATGGCATCCTGGCCTGCATCAGCAAGAGTGTGGCCAGCAGGAGCAGGGAACTCATCCTGCCCTGTGCTCAGCACTGGTCAGGCCACACCTTGAGTGCTGTGTCCAGTTCTGGGCTCCTCAGTTCAAGAGAGATGTTGAGATGCTGGAAGGTGTCCAGAGAAAGGCAACAAGGCTGGGGAGGGGTCTGGAGCACAGCCCTGTGAGGAGAGGCTGAGGGAGCTGGGGGTGTTCAGCCTGGAGAAGAGGAGGCTCAGGGCAGACCTCATTGCTCTCTACAACTACCTGAGGAGGCTGTAGCCAGGTGGGGGTTGGGCTCTTCTCCCAGGCAAGCATCAGAACAAGAGGACACAGTCTCAAGCTGTGCAGAGGGAAGTTTAGGCTGATCTTACAAAGAAGTTCTTCCCAGAAAGAGAGATTGCCCTTGGGATGGGCTGCCCAGGGAGGTGGTGGGGTCGATGTCCCTGGGGGTGTTTGAGACTGGATGAGGCACTCAGTGCCATGGTCTGGTTGATTAGATAGGGTTGGGTGATCAGTTGGACTTGATGACCTTGGAGGTCTCTTCCAACCTGGTTGATTCTGTGATCCTGTGACAATCAGCTGGCAGTATGCTCTAGCCACACTGTTAGAAACTCTCCTTGAGAGTCTAACCCCAGCTCTTGCTGCTTCAGTTTAATTTTATCCCTTTCCCTGCTATTTACCAGGAGAACAGACGGTTCCTTTCTTCTTTGCAACAGCCTTTCACACACCCGATGATTTCCACCATGTTCTTTCTTTCAGTCCTCTTTTTTTAGGTCAAGCCTTCTCAGCTTTTTCACCTTTTTTTTTTTTTTCCCTTTCCTTTCTTTTTTTCTGAAGGCCATATTTTCTAGACTTCTCATCACTTTTGTCACTTTCCTTTGCAGGTTCATAGAAACACAGAATCCCACAGACTGGTTTGGGTTGACCTCTAAAGCTCATTCAGTCCAACCCTCCTGCAGTCAGCAGGGGCAGACATCTGCAACTAGAGCAGGTTGCTCAGAGTCCCAGACAAACTGACTTGCAATGGTATCAGGGATGGGGCATCTCCCACCACTTCAGACAACCTGGACTAGGGACTCACCACCATCATGGTCAAAAATGTCTTCCTTCTCTCCTGTCTCAATCTCCCTCTTTGAGTTTCAAACCAGCCCCCCTTGTCCTGTCACAACAGGCCCTGCTCAAAAGTCTGTCCCCAGCTTTCTCATCATCCCCTTGAAGCACTGAAAGGCCACCAGAAGGTGTCCCTGGAGCCTTCTCTTCTCCATGCTGAACCCCAACTCTCAGCCTAGCCTCACAGCAGAGGCCTTCCATCCCTTTGATCATTTTTGGAGGGTCTCTCTACTTCTATCTCCTCTTCCACAAGCTGTGCAGCACAGGCAGTCTCACAGATGAAACCTCACCAATAGTTTTGCAAGCTAAAGGCTTACTCAGAGCTCTATTTCAGAAAGAGGTTTGTCTTTTCTGCAGTGATGATCATTGTTGACTTATCTTCTGTCTGCTGCTGCAAAGGGTAGCATTTTATTCTCAAGGGGGGAAACCCCACTGTTGCTGGACTCCAGCTCCTGTGATCTGCTCTGTGCAGCCTCTGATAAAATCTTCCCTGCACAAGCCACACTCTTCTTCTTCAGGGTCTCACCTCTGCTAGGTCTGGATCTAAATGTGTCATGGCTGTGTTCCCAGGTACCTTTCAGCAGTCAGGAGCAGCAGTGCTTTCATGTCTCATGGCAGCTGATGGGAAGAAAGTCTGGTACTCAAAGAGGGACTGGAGAGTAGCTTCTGATGGTGTTAAGGCATGAGCAATACTGGTGCGGAACTGCCTTCCCATTGCTTCTCAGTACATCCAGAAACAGCACAAAAAAAAGTCTTTAATTTCTTTTGGGAGCAACCACCATGTTACTCAATTCATTAAGACAAGCCAAACTCTGGTGCCTGTGCCATCTGCTCCAGAAACCAAGCAGGAAGGTCCCAAAGTTCCCATTTGGAGGGCAAAGACATCCCTCCAGTTGTGTTACTGCTACTCCAGCACAGATCAGAGGTCCTCCTACT
This sequence comes from Indicator indicator, assembly GCF_027791375.1. Classification (NCBI taxonomy): domain Eukaryota; kingdom Metazoa; phylum Chordata; class Aves; order Piciformes; family Indicatoridae; genus Indicator; species Indicator indicator. The sequence continues at coordinate 7,690,552 of NC_072053.1, read as the reverse complement.
GGAAAGCAGCTCCATAGAGAAGGACCTTGGGGGTCATGGTGGACAACAAATTATCCATGGGACAGTAATGTGCCCTTGTGGCCAAGAAGGTCAATGGTCTCCTAGAGTGCATTAAGAGAAGTGTGGCCAGCAGGTCCATGGGGGTTCTTCTGCCCCTTTACTCTGCCCTAGGGAGGCCACAACTGGAATGCTGTGTCCAGTTCTGGGCTGCCCAGTACAAGAGGGATAGGGCTAGGCTGAAGAGAATCCAAAAGAGGCTGCAAGGATGATGAAGGGACTGGAACATCTGTCTGCTGAGGAAAGGCTGAGAGACCTTGGGCTGCTTGTTCTGGAAAACAGAAGGCTCAGAGGAAAACTTATGAATGTTTACGAATATCTGAAGAGTAGGTGTTAGGAAGAAGGGGCCAGGCTCTCTTCAGTGGCACCCTGTGATAGGAAAAGGGCAATGGACACAAACTGAACCCAGGAAGTTCCACCTCAACGTAAGAAGAAACTTCTTTGGTGTGAAGGTGCTGGAGCTCTGGAGCAGGCTGCCCAGAGAGGTTGTGGATTCTCCCTCTCTGGAGAGATTCCAAACCCACCTGGCTGTTGTGATCCTGGGCAAGCTGCTGTGGATGCCCTGCTTTAGCAGTGGGGTTGGACTGGGTGGTCTCCAGAGGTCCCTTCCAAACCTCACCATGCTCAGATTCTGTGTGATTCTGTAACTAAAAATAAACTGATCCACATCCATAGAGCTCCAACCCACAGCAGCTCTCCCCTTCCCTACAGAAGAAGGATTTGAGATGAGGCAGCATCAGGACAGGGCACTGCCTGCCTGGAACTGATAAACTGATGCTCCCTGCTCATAGCCCACATTTAATTTTTAAGAAAGAAATTGATAAGCACAGATAAAACACCCAGGGCTGTAATCCCCTGGAGTGATCTTGTCACAACATGTGTTCCTGCATCTCTACACTTCTACCTTTGCACTTTGTTGTATGTAGCAGAGCAACATAATTAACCACTGGTAGGTAGTGTTTACATTAGTTCTCAAAAGGTTAAGAAGCTGATTATAGCTAAAATCAGCTTTGCCTGGGGCTCTGGTGGCTCTGTGTAATCAAATTAGACAAGCAGGGCACAGTGTCACCTAACACAAACCAGTGGCACTTTCCTCTCTGTTTTGACCTTTTTCATTAGATGAGCAGGCCAGGTTTTAGCTTATTCCAAACATTCTGAGCAGATTAGTTCCCAATAAACTCTTGAGTGATAAGACACATCGTTTTCAGGAGTGACTCAGGAGTGCTCAAGAGGTTCTTCAGGAATAGCATCAGCTTTGCTTCCCACCAGATAACCTCTTGATTTAATTATTTTCTCTCTCTTTTTTTTTTTTTCTCCAGGTGGAAAAGGTTTCAAAAGGTGAACAGCAAAGACTTCAAAATCTCAAAATACCTTTGGCTGCTGTCTCTGTTCTGGACAGAGAAGAGGAAGCAATCTGGTGAAGGGCCTTGAAGTTTTATGAGGAGCAGCTGAGGCAACTGGGGTTGTTTAGCCTTCAGAAGATGAGGCTGCTTGGGGGGGGGGGGGAAATATCATTGCTCTCCACAACTCCCTAAAAGGAGGCTGGAGCCAGATGGGGGTTGGTCTCTTCTCCCAAGTAACAAGACAAGAGGAAATGGCCTCAAGTTGCACCAGGGGAGGTTTAGGCTGGATATTAGGAAAAATTTCTCTGCTGCAAGAGTGGTCAGGCCCTGGAACAGGCTGCCCAGGGAAGTGGTGCAGTTGCCATCCCTGAAGGTGTTCAAGAAACCTGTGACCATGGCACCTGGGGACATGTTGAGTTGACAATTGGACTTGATGATCTTAGAGGTCCTTTCCAACCAGAACAACTCTATGATTCTTACTTACAAAGCATTTATGTTGTGAAAATAAGTAAGTACAGCAAACAACAGCTCCTGCAGGTGATGAGTGCTTGTTTATTTACAGCCAACAAGATGCAAACATGGTATTTCCACTAAGTCATCAGTAGTTACAGAAGTCAAGCCTCCATACTTGCATGATTCCTGCTAGTCCAGCAGCACTTAGCCAACTGACATGTGGGTACCTTGCCTTGCTATAGCTGTAGATCACACCTCTATGGTGCAAGCTGTGCAAAACATCATGATGCCAAGTTCAACATAAGGCCAGGAAGCACTCAGTCCTCCTATATTTTCATTGAACTTTGAATTTCTACTGTAGTTCAGAGAAATGCATTCTTTAAGAAGACAGAACAACTGCCACACAGTAAAATACACAAATGCAGTGTTGGAATCATACTTCTGTGTTGGTCTGGTCCTTCACCTGGGGAGGAACAACCTCCTGCACCACTATAGGTGAGGGGTGACCTGCTGGGAACAAGCTCTGCTCAGAAGGACCTGGGAGTGCTGGTGGACAAGTTCATCATGAGCCAGCAATGTGCCCTGGTGGCCAAGAAGACCAATGGTGTCCTGGGATGGATTAAGCAGATTGAGGGAGGTTCTTCTCCCCCTCTACTCTGCCCTGGTGAAGCCAAAGCTGGAGTCCTGGGTCCTGTTCTGGGCTCCCCAATTCAAGAGCAACAGGGAACAACTAGAGAGAGTTCAGTGTAGGCTACCTGGAGCACCTCTGTGAGAAGGCTGACAGGCCTGGGGCTGTTGAGCCTGGAGAAGGGCAGACTGAGATTTGGGGATCTTAACACTCAGCAAGAGCTCAAAAGCCTGGGGAGGGGTGAGGAGGGCAAGAAGGGCAAGAGGATGGGGGCAGACTCTTGTCAGTGGTACCCAGTGACACAACAAGGAGCTATGGGCACAAACTGGAACCTAGGAGGTTCCATCTGAACAGGAGGAGAAAATTGTTGGTATGAGGGTGCTGGAGCCCTGGAGCAGGCTGCACAGGGAGGATGTGGAGTCTCCTTCTCTGGAGGGATTCCAAACCCCCTGGCCATTGTGATCCTGGGCAGGCTGCTGTGGGTGCCCCTACTTTATCACAGGGGGCTGGACTGGATGATCTCCAGAGGTCCCTTCCAACCCCCACCATGCTGGAATTCTCTGACTCTACAAAAACTATTTATTTCAAATAATCTGGCATTTTGATTACATCATCAGCCAGTCAGGAAGCTCCCCTACTGCTGCCAAACTCCTTCCTTGTAAAAAGAAAAAGACACAGGGGAAGAAAAAAACAGGAGAGGAGAAGAGAAGAGAAGAGAAGAGAAGAGAAGAGAAGAGAAGAGAAGAGAAGAGAAGAGAAGAGAAGAGAAGAGAAGAGAAAAGAAAAGAAAAGAAAAGAAAAGAAAAGAAAAGAAAAGAAAAGAAAAGAAAAGAAAAGAAAAGAAAAGAAAAGAAAAGAAAAGAAAAGAAGAGAAAAGAGAAAAGAAAAGAAAAGAAAAAAGAAAAGAAAAGAAAAGAAAAGAAAAGAAAAGAAAAGAAAAGAAAAGAAAAGAAAAGAAAAGAAAAGAAAAGAAAAGAAAAGAAAAGAAAAGAAAAGAAAAGAAAAGAAAAGAAAAGAAAAGAAAAGAAAAGAAAAGGAAAAGAAAAGGAAAGCAAAGCAAAGAAAAGGAAAGAAAAGAAAAGAAAAGAAAAGAAAAGAAAAGAAAAGAAAAGAAAAGAAAAGAAAAGAAAAGAAAAGAAAAGAAAAGAAAAGAAAAGAAAAGAAAAGAAAAGAAAAGAAAAGAAAAAAGAAAAGAAAAGAAAAGAAAAGAAAAGAAAAGAAAAGAAAAGAAAAGAAAAGAAAAGAAAAGAAAAGAAAAGAAAAGAAAAGAAAAGAAAAGAAAAGAAAAGAAAAGAAAAAAGAAAAGAAAAAAGAAAAGAAAAGAAAAAATAGAAAAGAAAAGAGAAAAGAGAAAAGAGAAAAGAGAAAAGGAAAGAGGAAAGGAAAGAGGAAAGGAAAGAGGGAAGGTTTGGGAAGGTTTGGGAAGGTTTGGGAAGGGAAGGTTTGGGAAGGTTTGGGAAGGGAAGGTTTGGGAAGGGAAGGGAAAGGAAGGGAAAGGAAGGGAAGGGAAGGGAAGGGAAGGGAAGGGAAGGGAAGGGAAGAGAAGGGAAGGGAAGGGAAGGGAAGGAAAGGAAAGGAAAGGAAAGGAAAGGAAAGGAAAGGAAAGGAAAGGAAAGGAAAGGAAAGGAAAGGAAAGGAAAGGAAAGGAAAGGAAAGGAAAGGAAAGGAAAGGAAAGGAAAGGAAAGGAAAGGAAAGGAAAGGAAAGGAAAGGAAAGGAAAGGAAAGGAAAGGAAAGGAAAGGAAAGGAAAAATAAAAATTGTCTTTATACACTTGCAAAGACATTTTAGAAGTAGAAGACTATGCAGGGAAGCACAGAAATTCTGCTTAACATACAATCAGTTCTTGCAATGGTAATTTCTCTTCATTGCAATGAGCAGCTGTAAATGGATTAATGGCATTTAGCTCCAGAGAGAATGTCATTGATCTGTACCCAACGTATCAGCTCTTACATAAAACACACTCAAAGACCCACACTTCTGACTAACTTTCTATTAATACATCATTTGCAAGACAAATTTTATTCAGAGATTAATGTACCATTTAAAAAACCCTAGGCATAAAGCTCCCAATCAGAAAATAACAATGTAAGAATTTTAAGTGCTGAACAATATTAATGCTGCAATAAATTACGATTTCAATACTTTTTTTTTGCCTCCTTACACCAGTTTCAGAGAGTGCAGCACAGCCCTGCAGTGCTACAAATGAGCTGTTCCAGGGACTCCCAAAATATCAAATATGCAAAGTTTGCTTCCAGTCTCTGCTGCTAATGCAAAAGAATCAATAATATTGCAGCAATAAATGGTGATGATTGCCCAACACTGACACAACGTTTTAAGGTGCTTCAGAGGATGTGGATTGTCACAGCAGAGCAAGGATCCCAAAATTCCTGCATGGTGGGGGTTGGAAAGGACCTCTGGAAATCATCTAGTCCAACCCCCTGCTAAAGCAGGGGCACCCATAGCAGCTTGCCAAAGATCATGTTGGAATGTTCTGCCCCAGGGCAGTGGTGGTGTCACCATCCCTGGAGGTGTTTCAGCAGTGTGTGAACCTGGCATTTAGGGACATGGTTTAGTGCCGACCCTTCAGTGCTGGGTTGAAGGTTGGGCTGGGATGATCTTTGAGGTCTCTTCCAACCGGGTATTTTTAGTGACTCTGTGTTTATGTGATTCTGTGATCCCAGTGGCCAGGTGCCTTTAGAATCTGAGGAGACTCCACAGCCTCTCTGGTCAGCCTGCTCCAGAGCTCCAGCACCACCACACCAAAGAAGTTTCTCCTGCTTAGGTGAAACCTCCTGGGTTCCAGTTTGTGCCCAATGCTCCTTGTCCTGTCACTAGGAACCACTGAAAAGAGTCTGGCCCCATCCTCTTGCCCCTCCCCAACAGGGTCTTTAGCTCTTGCTGAGCCTTGAGAAGATCCCCAGATCTCAGGCTGCTCTTCTCCAGGCTCAACAGCCCCAGGGCTCTCAGCCCTTCCTCCTCACAGAGATGCTCCAGGCCCCTCAGCATCATTCTAGCCTCCTCTGGACTCCCTCCAGTATTTCCCTGTCTCTCCTGAGCTGGGGAGCCTAGAACTTGCATGAGAACTGCTTCCATGTGCATGCTCCTCAGGTGAAGATCACCTGGAATCACAAAGCACCTCTGCTTGTGCCATGCTGTAAGTCAGATCTAGACCTAACTAAAGACCTGAGCAACTTGCTGACCTCACCCAGGGGCTGCTGTGCAGGGGGTAACACTGCCAGGGCACTTCCCCCAAGCAGACAGTTTTGTTAGAGTCATCCAGATACATATGTAAATCACCACCAAGTTTGTACTACATTTTTAATGCCTTAATGCGTCCATTTGCCTTTTTTCCCCTGACTTTGGCATCCCTTCAGTGTAAGCAGCTATATTTAATTTACGAAGGTTTGGGATTTTTTTTTTCTTTTCTGGTGTGGATTTTTTTTTCCCTTTTTTTTTTTTTTCTTTTTTTCCTCCCCAAAAATCAGAAGGCAGGAAGTAGATGGGTGTAACTTGAAGAGGGAGCTGAGATGAGTTGCTGGCAGGGTGAAGTGGTAGGTTTTAGTAATAGCTGGAAGCCGTAAGTGGTTCTAAGCTTTGAAGTCAGTGCAGCTTTGATGTGCTACTCCCATAGTTAATGGCAAGATAGTCTTGAAAGAAAAAGAGATTTCCCAAACACCATCCAAGTGCTATTGCTTCTGATATCCCTATATGATTTTAATTTTTTTTTTATTTTTATTTTCCCCTGCTGACCTTTAAATCTAACATTGGGCTGCTCTTGCTCCCTCTTGGTCGCTCTTGCTCTCTTTTAAAGTCTTTTAATTGGTTAAAAGGATAATTAAACCCATGCTTGGTTTGGTGTGAGCAAGTTCCTTGCTGCATGTTGCACTTGGCTTTGCTGAATCAATTTTGAGCATCTTCCTCCCCAGATCCATGGTGCTTGAGACACAGGGACGGACCACAGGGCTGGATGCTGAAGCAGAGGAGGGTGGAAGCTCTGTGTCAGCATCTTTGGTGGTGTACCCAGATGGGTCCACTTGCCATTCCCCTATGGGAACAGAATAGGATCATGGAATCCTTTTGGATTAGGATGAAAGAGACCTTTAAGGTCAAGTACAACTGTTAACCCAGCACTACCAGGTCACCACTAAACCACGTCCCTTAGCACCACATCTACACAGCTTTTCAACCCTTCCAGGGATGGGGACTCCACCAATGCCTGCACAGGCATTTCAGGCCTTGACAACTCTTTGAGGAAGACATTTCCCTAATCCAACCTAAACCTCCACTGCCACAATTTCAGTATTATTTCTTCTCCTTCTATCACCTGACACTAAGGAGAAGAGACCAATCCCCACTTCACTCCAACCTCCTAGTTTCAGGGAGCCATAGAGAGCAATGAGGTCTCCCCTCAGCCTCCTCTTCTCCACACTAACCAAGACTAGTTCTCTCAGCTGCTCCTCAACAGATCTGTTCTCCAGACCCTTTCCCAGCTTTGTTGCCCTTCTCTTGGAAACACTCTAGCCCCTCAATGTCTTTCTTGGAGTGAAGACCCCAAAAGTGAATCCAGGATTCAAGGTGTGGCTTCACCAGTGCTCATTACATGGGGACAATCCCTGCCCTAGTCCTGCTTATCATGCTAGTGGCCACAGTTCTCCCATAGAGAGGAGCAGAAGAAAGCCCTCCCTTCTGCTGTGCTCACTGCTTTGGGACAGGCACCACCAAGAAGAAATGACTGTCTGATGCTTGGGGAAGAGGCAACATATTTCAGTTCTTGGCTATCGAAGTCCACCAATGTTTGCTGGGAGTGATGGGCGAGATGCAAGAGATGTCAGAGGGGGAAAAAAATCCTCATAGCCATGAGGAACACGAGAGTTTCCTTGACATATCAAAATATGTACTGATTTTGCCTCCTCCCTGGAGGTGTTCAAGGTCAGGTTCGAAGAAGCAGCAACCTGGTCTAGTGTAAGGTGTCCCTGCCCATGGTGGGGGCTTGGAACCAGATGGTCTTGAAGGTCCTTTCCAACCCAAACCATTCTATATGATAAATTGTGCTTGAGTTGTGCACTTAACCAGTCAAGAGTTTTTACATATCCTGAAAACACAAACAAAATTATGCTTGGACAGTTGGGTTTAACTCAGAAAAGCCTGAAATGCAATATCCCTTGAAAACAACTGTGCAACACCCAATCTATTTTTAACAGCTGGATTTTAAACCCCAGCCTGATCAACATGTCAAATCCACAAACTATATGACAAAGCACAACAAAACAACCCTTCCTGATGAGTCTTGAAGCTAGCAGAAGAAGTGCATTTAAATGGTTTAAACCACAATTTTTATTCCACTTTAAAAAAAAGAAAAAAGGGGAGAAAGAAAAAAAAAGAAAAAGAAAAAAGGAGAAAAAAAAAAAAGAAAGTTGTTTACCAGGGCAAATGAATACCTGCGTGGAGCAGGGAGATGCTGGTCACAAAGACCCATGCCTGTCTAAAGGGACAGAAATAAAGAAGATGGCATGTGACCATTAAATTATGGGAGAGCAACACGTCAAGGTTAGAGGTCACTGGAGATTTCAACAAATCTCAGAAGATACAGCAACAGATTAAGAGAGGGGATAGACTGCCCTCCAACCCTAACCTGTTAAGACCTTTGAAGTCTTGTGGTGACCTCAATCCTGCTCTTTCATATTAGTTGTTAGTCACACTAATTACAGCCTAATAGTGTGCTGGAGCCAGACGAATTTTTTTTTCTGCAGCCATCTAGAGCAGAAGTATGTCTGAAATGGCAAAATCCTGCCCTGCACCCTTAGTGAGGAGTCACCCCTCTACGCAGTGCCATCTCAGGCAGGAACAACCTGCCCAAGAAACTGGTGATGTCTTCACTGGGGTAAGACACAAACTCAGCTAAGACGTAAAAAATCCTCCCCCAAAATCAGGTTTGTCCAGGCAGGGTCAGACCACAGCACAAAAATAAATGCAGTTCCTAACAAAATTCTTTTAATGTGCACTGGCATAATGATAACCAAAGCAAGGATGTAAAGTTCAACCCCTCATAAATACTGCATGCCCAGCACTGAAATCAAAGGAGTAACTTGCTGCTGCTCCCAGTGAACTTGCGTGAGGGAGTGTGGGATTAGATGTGGAGTCTATTTGCATTGATTTTGCATCAATATCCATATTAATGCTAACACAATATTGTATATTATTTGGGGGCAACACTCAGCTCACAGAGTCTCTCTGGTGGATGAAATATCACTTGTAAAGCTTCAGTAAATCATTCAGTAGCATTAAAGGAAGTCAGGAACTAAATCATAGAATCATAGAATCAGTCAGGGTTGGAAGGGACCACAAGGATCATCCAATTCCAACTCCCCTGCCATGGGCAGGGACACCTCACACTACATCAGGCTGGCCAGAGCCTCATCCAGCCTGGCTGCAAACACCTCCAGGGATGGGTCCTCAATCATAGAATTACAGAATGGTAAGGGTTGGAAGGAACCCCTGGGGATGATTGAGTCCAAGCCCCTGCCAAGGTGGGATCACCTAGAGAAGGTCACACAAGAACACATCTGGAATGTCTTCAGAGATAGAGACTCAACCACCTCCCTGGGCAGTCTGTTCCAATGCCTGACCACTCTTGCAGCAAAGAAATTGTTCCTAATGTTCAATCTAAACCTACCACAGTACAATTTCAAATCTCCTCTCATTCTGTCATCTGATACTCAGGGGGAAGACTAACCCCCACCTCACTCCAACCTCCTTTCAAGGAGCTATAGAGAGCAATGAGGTCTCCCCTCAGCCTCCTCTTCTCCAGACTAAACAATCCCAGTTCCTCAGCCATTTCTTATTTCAGTGGAAGGGGCCTTAAGACAACATCTCAAAGAAAGGTGACCAAACTGCCAGCCAATAGCTCAAGGTGCTCTTTCAGCCACTCATCTCCAAAGGCTGACCCTCTTCCTCTGCATGGAAAGCTGGCACTTCCTGGAGGCCAGGAGATGTGTACTTCAAGCATAACAGGGATAATTGTATCAGGTAACACACAATGCAGATGTTTAACAAATTTCACCCAGGGTTATTAAAAGCTCACACTCAGCATTTGATTTAAAACAGTGGTTTACAGAGACAGAAGGACCGATGTGACACCCACCAGAACCACCAGGAATCTTTTAACAGCAGCTGAGCCAGGCCCTCAGCTGCCTAAAGAAATTTGCAAGATTCATAATCTGAGCCAAAGCTGCAACTTGTACCTAATGCATGGGTCTAAGTTCTGCAATCAGTAACAGAAAACTGTCAAATCCTCATCTATCCAGAGCACTCTTGAAATGAAAACAAGTCCTATTGTGCAGCTTTGACATGCATTGTTAGCAGAGTCTGGCAGAGCACTGTGTTAGGAGACCTTCAACCATCATCTCACAAGTGTTCCATTTCTTGGGAAGTTTCTTATCATAGAATCACAGAATCACAGAATGTTAGGGGTAGGAAGGGACCTCCAAGGATCATCCAGTCCAACCCCCCTGCCAGAGCAGGAGCACCCAGAGCAGATCACACAGGAACACATCCAGGCAGCTCTTGAATATCTCCAGAGAGGGAAACTCCACAACCCCTCTGGTCAGCCTGTTCCAGGGATCTGTCACTCTCACAGGGAAATAATTCTTCCTTCTGTTTCCATGGAACTTCCTCTGCCTCAGCTTCCACCCCTGTCCCTTGTGCTGTCCTTGGGCATCACCCAGCAGAGCCTGGCTCCAGCCTCTGGGCACTCTCCCTGCACAGCTTTATCACCAGCAATGAGGTCACCTTTCAGGCTCCTCCTCTCCAAGCTACAGAGCCCTCAGCTCCCTCAGGCTCTCCACACATGGGAGTTGTTCCACTGCCTTAATAATTTCTGTGGCTCTGTGCTGGACTCTCTCAAGCAGTTCCCTGAGGTCCTTCTTGAACTGAGGGTTCCAGAACCGGACACAATTTTCCAGATGTGTCCTCAGCAGGGCAGAGTAGAGGGGGAGGAGAACCTCTCTGACCTACTCACCACAGCACTTCTAATCCACCCCAGAATGTCTTTGGCCTTCCTGGCCACCAGAGCACATTGCTGGCTCATGGTCAACCTCCCATCCACTAGGACCCCCAGGTCCTTTTCCCCTTCACTGCTCTCCAACAGGTCACTGAATGGACTAAATTGCATAAGCAGATGCCTGGACCTCTGCCCCCAGATTACCCAAGATAACAAACATTTGAATGTCACTACTTATTGCAATGATAAGTCCTTGAAGTTCAGCCACCCTGGAACTGCAAAGTGATGCCTGCTCCTGGTGCACAAGTGTTTTGAGATGCTGGTTACACACAGTCCAGTACATTGTTTAAACTCTGATGTAACAGCACCCATCACCATGATGAGAGCAGTCCTGCAGAAAAGGACTTGGTGGTGCTGGTGGACAAGAAGCTGGACATAAGGCAACTGTGTGCACTCACAGCCCAGAAGGCAAATCACATCCTGACCTGCATCAAAAGCAGCATGGCCAGCAAGTCAAGAGAGGTGATTCTGCCACTGCACTGCTCTGGGGAGACCTCACCTGCAGTGCTGTGTCCAGCTCTGGGACCCTCAAGACAAGAAGGACATGGACCTGTTGAAGCAGGTTCACAGGAGGCTGTAAAGATGATCAGAGGGCTGGAGCACCTCTCCTGTGCGGAGAGGCTGAGAGAGTTGGGGCTGTACAGCATGGAGAACAGAAAGTGGTGGGGAGACCTGAGAGCTGTATTTCAGTATCTGCAGGGGAACTACAGGAAGGCTGGCAAGGGACTGTGCAGAAGGGCCTGTGGGGATAGGGTGAGGGGAACTGGTTTGAAACAAGAGCAGGGCAGGTTTAGGTTGGACATCAGGAGGAAGTTCTGCACAATGAAGGTGGTGAGACACTGGGACAGGTTGCCCAGAGATGTGGTGGAGGCATCCCTGGAGACATTCAAGGTCAGACTTGATGGGGCCCTGAGCAACCTGCTCTAGTTGGGGATGACCCTGCTGACTAGACAAGATGAGGACCTTTGAGGGTCACTTCCAACTCAATGCATTCTGTAAATTCTGTAATTTGGAGGCAAAGATGGAAACAACATATGACCTGTCTCACCTAGCAATGCAAAGTCTGCCCCCATGCACTCAAACAATGAGTACCCAAGAGCCAAAAATTTGCTCTCAGTTTCAAATACATGTAAGTTTTACTTATATGTAACAAAAAACACATGTAAGCATGTTATATTTTATAACCTATCATTTAAAATGACACATTTACATACAAAACTCAGATACAGAGGTAAGAATTTTTGTAGACAATGCCTCGTTTGCACAGAGATTGAACTCACAAAAAAGATAACTCTTGCTCCTAAAAGTAATGATGGGTGCCAAGTAACCTTTGTTAAAAAATAGATGACACAAAATCCTAGAATCCCAGCATGCTGGGGGTTGGAAAGAACCTCTGGAGATCATCCAGTCCAACCACTCTGCTCCAGCAGGGCACCCACAGCAGCTTGCCCAGGAGCACAATGGCCAGGGGGGGGTTGGAATTTCTCTAGAGAAGGAGACTCCACAACCTCTCTGAGCATCCTGCTCCAGGGCTCCAGCACCATCACACCAAAGAAGTTTCTCCTCCTGTTCAGAAGTAACCTCCTGGGTTCCACTTTGTGCCTGTTACCCCTTGCCCTGTCCCTGGGCACCACTGAGCAGAGCCTGACCCCATCCTCTTGCTCCCCACACCTCCTTCAGCTCTTGCTGAGCATTGCTCAGCTCCCCTCTGGGGCTGCTCTTCTGCAGGCTCTCAGCCCCAGGGCTCTCAGCCTTTCCTCCTCACAGAGATGCTCCAGGTCCCTCAGCATCTTCACAGCCTCCACTGGACTCTCTCCAGTAGTTTCCTGTCTCTCTTGAACTGGGAAGCCCAGAACTGGGCACCATATTGCAGATGTAGCCTTTACCTTCCAACTGACCTACTGTATTCACAGCAGCAGTAACCAACATCACCTAACTTGGTTTGCTCTGTTTATATGTGGCTTATTTTTGTTGAGCTGTGGTAGGTGTGTCTTGTAAACCTACCTAAAACAGAAGGATTAATGGGGAGGGGGAAGAGGGGGAATATCCTGTTCCCTTCTTTCACATAAAAATAGGAATATAGCTAAAAAATTATATATTACTAATGAAATGTGTCTCACTAAATTATTCACTGGGATAGCAAAGCATAACATTGAGATCTACATCATAAACAATTAACAGAGTATGGTTTTCATGATGTTAGAATACAATGTCTGCTTAAATTAGCCTTGTCCTTATCACTGCTTGGGTAAACCACCAGCATCTGAATGTTAGCAGTTGTTTGCTTTTGCTTTTAATAAGCAGGTAAGGATCACAATGCATTCAAAACAAGTCACTGAGCTGTCCCTGCACGTTAAGATGATGAGATTGTAGTTACTGAGCACTGGTGAGCAGAAAATGACAAGTCCTCTCCACAGAAAATTGGGCCTTCCAAATATAGGCATGTTCCTTGATAGGAGAAAGTTTAAAGTGCAAATATACTGTGAAAAGGGCCTCTAAAAACAGCATTGTGGAGCTCCACCTTTCTCATCTTTTGGATATCTCACAGGTTGGGCAACCAATCTTCTCAGCTGAGAGCTAGCTGGAGCAGCCAGAAAAACTGTTAAATTAGCAACTTGAGGGCAGGGTGCTAAGAAGGCAAAACATGATATAAATTCAACCTCCATGTGCTGCAAATAAATGCAATTTATGGGGCAAAAGAAAAAAAGAAAAGGAATGTGAAAAATGAATTCTGTGCTGCTGCTGCTAGGAGTTTCTCTCATTCCTTGTCTCAGCCATGATTTGATGTAATTGGCATTAACAACATTTGAGATAATTTGTGTGCCTGGAGTATTAAAATGTCTCTTTATTATCTCAGAGTGACTCCAGTGCATAAAGGTGGTGGTGATGTGGTGCTCTATTCTAAAAACACCGTTACTTATTCTAACAACACAGATAAATCTGAGCTTGGGTCTTCAGCTGGTCTTCAGTGGAGACTTTCTTGTGGCCCTTCAGTGCTTAAATCTGAGCTTGGGTCTTCAGTTGGTCTTCAGTGGAGACCTTCTTATGACCCTTCAGCAGTTAATGGGACCTGTAGGAAAGCTGCTGACTTTTGAGCAGGGCCTGTTGTGACAGGGCAAGAGGTGATGGTTTGAACTAAAAGAGGGAGATTCAGACCACACAGGAGAAATGTTTTACCCTGAGGCTGATAAGACCCTGGCCTAGGTTGTTTGCAGAATTGGTAGATGTACCATGCCTGGAACTCCTTCAAGTCAGGTTGTTTGGAGCTCAGAGCAACCTGCTCTAGCTGAATATGTCCCTGCTCACTGAAGAGGGGTTGGACTAGATGACCTTTAATGCTCCCTTCCAACACAAACCAGTGTGGGATTGTGTAAGTGCAAGGGTGCTAGAACAGCTCAGGATGCTGGTGGGAGGTTTGTGACAGTTAACCCTGGCAAACCAGAGAATGGGATAAGTTTCTCCCTAAGCACATCTCAGCTCAAGAGATGGATATTGGTGGTTATCAACATTAAAAGTTTCTAAAAAAAAAAAACCCTATGAATGATGATTTTATGACACAAAAAACAGAGTAATGTTTTCCATGACTTTCCATGACATTTTGGGCAGTGGCTGCCTGAGGCCACTGAACCTGACTTGGTGGCATTGGGTAGGATTGATCAGAAAGTAGCCTCATCAAAAAGGGTATTTTCTTCAAGGCAGGAAAAAGAACAACAGAGTTAATTAAAATGAGATATTTAAACATAAATAACTGAAGTGTTCCAAATACCATTTGGATGTCAAAAACCCTAGGACCAAGAATTAGTTCTCCTCATGCAGCAAGAAAGTGAATTAGTAAAACAACATACAAAAGAAAAAAAAAAGGTGAAAACAGAATCAAAGAATGCTTTAGATTGGAAGGGACCCTTCAAAATCACCTAGTCCAACCCTCTGCAGCCATCAGGGACATCTGCAACTGGAGCAGGCTGCTCTGAGCCCAAATCAACCTGACCTGGAATGGTTCCAGGAATGGGGCATCTCCCACCTCTCCAGACAACCTGGGACAGGGTCTCACCAACCTTAGTGTCAAACACTTCTCCCTTCTCTCCAGCCTGAATTTCCCTCTTTGAGTTCAAACCATCCCCCCTTGCCCTGTCACAACAGGCCCTGCTCAAAAGTCTATCTCCAGCTTTCCACTGGGCCCCTTCAAGTATTGAAAGGTCACCAGAAGGTGTTCCTGGAGCCTTCTCTTCTCCAGGCTGAACAACCCCAACTCTCTCAGTCTGGCCTCACAGCAGAGGGCTTCCAGACCTTGGAGCATTGTCATGGCCTCCTCTGGACTTGCTCCAAAAGGCTCCCATCCTTCTTGTGCTGAGGGCTCCAGAGCCCAACACTGTGCTCCAGGTGAGGTCTCACCAGGGTGGAGTAGAGCATTAATAGCTTTTTTCCCCAGCATAAAAAAAGATGACAAGGAAAGCTGAAGTTATCTGAGGACAAAGCCAATCTATGGCTGGCACACTTAGCACGATGCAGAACCTTGTTTTATGTACAAGCAACAAATGCAATCCCTAGAAAACATGTGTTGGTTTTCAGATGGGGACGGCGAAACTATAAATAACAATACAAAGCAAAGCACAAAATGGTTCAATATATGTTTCTGTGCTCTGCTTGAGAAAGAAAAATGGCAAAGTGATTGATGAAGTACATTCTTTCTCACTGCTCATCATTATCTTCTCAGGGATAAATATCTCTAAACTGGCAGGCTGGCAGAGTTTGTATTCAAGAGTCATAAACCAGCACACGGGCTACTGATGCTCGTTTTAAATAACACTTAGAATGGCTGAGAAGTTACAGGGGATGGTGGGAGGAAGGAGGGAAATTCTAATCCAAAATTTCAGACAAGACTATTTGCACAGCTAGCCTGACATAACTCTCATGAAAAATAATGGGAAAATGGTTATATAGGGTCCATAAATTCCTACCCTAGGTACTGTGGACATGACGAATAAATTCTCATTTTTTTCTTAATTGAAACTTTTACAGGTCTGTCTTCCTCTGCTGCTTTTCTTCTCAGGCAATCTACTCTTCTCTGCAAGTCATCTGCTGTAGAATAATTGTTCTTGGTGCTTACCATTCTGTCCCACTGGCTGATGTAATTTTGGGGGTAACTGCTGCTTACTCAGCTGTTTCTGAAGTTGTATGCAGGCACCAAGATGATGTGGGTAATTGATACTAGAAGTTTGGAAGAGGCTGTCTGGAGAGGGTGAGTCACCACACAAGAAAAAGGGAAGGATCAATGAGATGATGCAGCTCAGCAGGCAGCTGTGTGCTGGGCTGCAGCCAGAGCAGTGTGGGCAGCAGGGCAGGAGAGGGGATTCTGACCCTGGACTCTGCTCTAGTGAGACCCCACCTCCAAACCTGTCTCCAGTTCTGCTGTCCCCAGCAGAAGAAGGACACAGAGCTGCTGGAGAGAGTCCAGAGGAGGCCACAAAGATGATCCAAGGGCTGGAGCAGCTCTACTGTGAGGACAGGCTGAGGGAGCTGGGGGTGTGCAGCCTGGAGAGGAGAAGGTTCTGGGGGGACCTCAGAGCTGCCTGCCAGGACCTGAAAGGATCTTACAGGAAGGCTGCAGAGGAACTTTTCCTGAGGGTGACTGGAGATAGGACAAGGGAGAATGGTTTGAAGCTGAGGGAGAGCAGGGTTAGACTGGAGATGAGGAAGAAGCTCTTCAGTGTGATGGTGGTGAGACTGGAACAGGCTGCCCAGGAAGGCTGTGGCTGCCTCCTGCCTGGGGGTGCTAAAGGCCAGGTTGGATGAAGCCTTGAGCAGCTGAGTATAGTTGATAGGCATCCTGGAGTGGTTGGAGTAGGTGACCTCTAAGGTCCCTTCCAACCTAAGCCTTTCTATGATTCTGTGGTCTCCTGAAATTATGTGAGAACATCTGCGTCTGTCTCGGGCTGGGGGAGCAAGATGATAGCTGCTAAAACCCCACAATGCTGTGAGATATTGAGTCTAGGAATGAACAACAAATGTACAATAACCTAACTACTTCAAGACAATGCAACAAATAAAATCAGCTTCATTTTTTGATAAAGCAGCACCAAGTAGCATGGTTAGCTGGTAAGAATTTATATGCAAAGAGTACACTCCACTTTTTGTTAGGCATTTGATTTACTGCTCCAGAAAATTCTGAGCAGCAGAACAAATAATGCCAACTCAGCTAAGGATTTTCAGAGCTAGCTATAGAATCATACTTTAGGCTGGAAAGGATCTTAAAGGTCATTGAGTTAACCATTAACCCAGCACTGCCAGGTCATCACTAAACCATGTCACTCAGCTTTTCACATGTCCCTGGCTTTTCAAGGTGGGGACTCCACCACTTCCTTGGGCAACCTGGTCCAGACCTTCACAACCCTTTTCAAGAAGAAATTGTTCCTCATGCCCAATCTAAATATCTCCTGGGAAAAACTGAGGTACAGGTTCCAGCAAAGACTTTAAGATGACCCTTTGCAGCTTTTTTTCTTCAATGCAACTACTTTTTGGTCTCCCCAGATTTCCCATGAAACTTTTGGAAGAATGACCATCCATACTGTCATGACCTGTTACAGCTGGCTGGTGATGACTGATGATTTGCTGTTTCATAGAATCAGTCAGGGTTGGAAGGGACCTCAAGGCTCATCCAGTTCCAACCCCCCTGCCATGGCCAGGGACACCTCACACTACAGCAGGCTGGCCAGAGCCTCATCCAGCCTGGCTGCAAACACCTCCAGGGATGGAGCCTCAACCACCTCCCTGCACAACCCATTCCAGGCTCTCACCACTCTCATGGGGAAGAACTTCTTCCTCACATCCAGTCTGAATCTCCCCACTTACAGCTTTATTCCATTCCCCCCAGTCCTGTCACTCCCTGAGAGCCTAAAACGTCCCTCCCCAGCTTTCTTGGAGCCCCCTTCAGATCCTGGAAGGCCACAAGAAGGTCACCTCAGAGCCTTCTCCTCTCCAGACTGAACAGCCCCAACTCTTTCAGTCTGTCCTCATAGCAGAGCAGCTCCAGCCCTCTGCTCATCCTGGTGGCCCTTCTCTGGACACCTTCCAGCACTTCCAGATCCCTCTTGTAACAGAGGCTCCAGAACTGGATGCAGTACTCCAGGTGGGGTCTGACCAGAGCTGAGCAGAGAGGGAGAATCACTTCCCTTGACCTGCTGGCCACACTTCTCCTGATGCAGCCCAGGCTCTGCTTGGCTTTCTGGGCTGCAAGTGCACACTGACAGCTCCTGGTGAGCTTCTCCTCCACCAGCACCCCCAAGTCCCTCTCCTCAGGGCTGTTCTCCAGCCAGTCCCTGCCCAGCCTGGATTTGTGCTTGGCATTGCCTCCACCCAGCTGCAGGACCTTGCCCTTGGTCTTGTTGAACCTCCTGAGGTTGGCTTGTGCCCACCTCTCCAGCCTGTCCAGGTCCCTCTGGATGGATCCCTTCCCTCCAGCCTGTCCAGGTCCCTCTGGATGGATCCCTTCCCTCCAGCCTGTCTGCTGCACCACACAGCTTGGTGTCATCAGCAAACTTGCTGAGGGTGCACTCAATGCCTCTGTCCATGGCACCAACAAAGATGTGGAACAAGACTGGTCCCAGGACTGATCCCTGAGGGATTCTGCTTGTCCCAGACTCCACTGGGACATGGAGCCATGTTTTGTTTCCAGGCACTGTGTTTAATACCTGAGTTACTCCCCTTTGTCTTTCATAAGAGACATTAAAAATTTCTCCTTTTACTAGGATGATATTTTCCTTGTGTCTTCCTCATGTGCTGTAAACTATTACCACAAAACTTTGGTGGAACTTAATTACAGCTAAAGCTTCAGATTAGGCAGAAATTGTTCAATATTTCATAAATGCACAAGGGGACAAATGGCACAGCTTTGGAATTCTTGTTTACTTGTGAAAACATGTTAAAAGTTGATGTTCTTCAATATTTCTGAGATCCTGCAGACTAAGTAATCTGCAAATGTAGTTATCATGGAGAAACTACTGCTGAACAGAGTGACAGGTGCTGGACTATCCTACAGCTATTCAACAGCAAAGGGAGCAAATTCAAACTCATTGGTGGAAAAAGCTTCTGTAAATGTGAAGATGAGGAGGATGGTGATTAACAACAAAGATGATGGACTTTATGGTTTTTATTAAAAGGAAGGAATTTGGAAGGAATAGGGAAGGAAGGAGAGAGGGAGGGAAGGAGGGAGAGCACTGCCATGTCACTACTGAACCAAGTCCCTCAGCACCACACCTAAATAGCTTTTCAATCCCTCCAGGGATGAGGGCTCTACCACTGCCCTGGGCAGCCTGGTCCAGGCCTTCACAACCCTTTTCAAGAAGAAATTGTTCCACATGTCCAACCGAAACCTTCCCTAGGGCTACTTGAGGCCATTTCCTCTTGTCCTATTGCTTGCTCCCTGGGAGAAGAGACCAACCCCACCTGCCTCCAGTCTCCTTTCTGGGAGTTTTAGAGAGCCAGAAGGTCTCCCTTCAGCCCCCTTTTCCCCAGTTCCCTCAGCTGCTTCTCACAAGTTTTGAGTTCCAGACCCTTCACCAGCTTTACTGCCCTTCTTCTAGTTTTCCTCCTTTATCCTGGCATCTGCCTGGGCTGAGAAGAAGCACAAGCATCAAAGTCCCTGAACCCTAGAGTTTGTAATCAGACAGATTAAGACAGCCAAGGTGTGGACAGATGGATACACCAAGCACTAATGAGACTGCACTAAGTAGTATCAGAAGCAAAGGCCATGTCTGTTGTCAGGCACTTTGTAGGAAAGATCTAGCTCTAATAATTTACATTATTCATTATGAGCACAATCAAAGACAGCCTCAGGGACTCTGAGGCAAGCATGCATCACTCTTAACTAGTTCACTGTACTCTAAAAAGCTGCAATGATACATAGAAGTCTCTGGGTACAAGAATAATTTTTGATGAAATAAGTTTCTTTAGGATCAGTACTGCCTCAAGTACCTTCAACTATCTTGTGGAACAGTGCACAAATTGAGTGTTTTGCCCTAAAAACCAGCAGTACTGGTGCAATATGGAACACCCATCTAGGCATACAGAATGAGATTAAAAAAAAGCATGGTAAATTTAAAATCTTTATAGAATTAACAGAATCATTAAAGTTGGAAAATACCTCTAAGATCAGACCCAACCTTCTACCAAACACTTCCATGACCACTAGACCATGACCCAGAGTGCCACAGCTATTTGATTTTCAACATCTCTAGGGATGGTGACTCCACCACCTTCCTCGGCACCCTGTTCCAATGGCTGACCATTCTTTAAGGAAAAAATTCTTCCTGTTATCCAGCAGCTTGAGGCCACTTCCTCTTGTCCTGTTGTTAGTTACTTGGGAGAAGAGGCCAAAACCAGCCTCATTCCAACCTCCTTTCAGGTAGCTGTAGAGAGCAATGAAGTCTCCTCTCAGCCTCTCTCAGGCTAAACATCCAAACTCCCTCAGCCTCTCCTCTTAAGACATGCTCTCCAAAGCTTTGCTCTCCTCTTAAGAAATGCTCCCCAGCTTTGTTGCCCTAAAACTGAATTCATAGAATTGTCAGGGTTGGAAGAGACCTCAAGGATCATCCAGTTCCAACCCCCCTGCCCATCTCACACTAGGACAGGTTGCTCAGAGCCACATCCAGCCTGGCCTTAAAATCCTCCAGGGATGAGGCTCCCACCACCTCCATGGGCAACCTGTGCCAGTGCCTCACCAAGTCTCATGGTGAAGAATTTCTTCTTAACATCCAATCTGAATATACCCATTTCTAGTTTTTGCTCCATTCTCTGACCACAGCAATTCCTGGTCACTTAAGTCAATGCTCTCAAATTAGTATTTTCCTATTTCCTTTGGAGTGTTCTGGGACAGAATCTGCAGTATCATTCAACAGGTCTGTATAGATCCTGTCCTTTCCAAGGCACAGTGAAGCTGAGCTACTCAGAACACAACAGAGGAGCTCACATCCAGCTAGGGATGACACATGAAACAAAAAGCTGCCTGCAACACCTGAGGCTAAGCAGGAGACTAACAGCAGAGAGCCTTTGAAGGATCAGCAGTAGGGGAAAAGCTACTTACTCCTGAGCTAAGAAGACATTAGTTAAAGTTGGACTTAGTGCAGCAACTGCCAGAGCTGTGGCTAAGACAGGCTGATGTTTCAGAGTTTCTGTAATAATTTCCAGTCCCCAACAGAACACTGTACAGCAGCAGTGATTCTTGGTCTGAAGATGGCCCAGCAGTGTGACCAGGTGGCCAAGAAGGCCAGCAGCATCCTGGCCTGGGTCAGCAACAGTGTGGCCAGCAGGACCAGGGAAGTGATTGTGCCACTGTACTGGGCACACCTTGAGTACTGGGTTCAGTTTTGGGCCCTTCATTCCAAGAAGGACACTGAGGGGCTGGAGCACGTCCAGAGAAGGGACAGAAAGCTGGGGAAGGGTCTGGAGAACAGGGCTGGTGAGGAGCAGATAAGAGAAATGGGGTGGTTTAGCATGGGGAAAAGGAGGCTGAGAAGAGAGATCTGGCTCTCTACAACTCCCAGAAAGGAGACTGGATCCAGATGGGGGTTGGTTTCTTCTCCCAAGCAAAAAGTGATAGGACAAGAGGAAATGGCCTCAGTTTTTTCCAAGGGAGGTTTAGGTTGGATATGAGGGACAATTTCTTTTTGAAAAGGGTTGTGAAGGTCTGGACCAGGCTGCCCAGGACAGTGACGGATTTGAAATCCCTGGAGGGATTTCACAGCTATGTAGATATGGTGCAGAGGGACATGGTCGAGTAGTGACCTGGCAGTGCTGGGTTAATGGTTGGACTTGATCACAGAATCACAGAAACATTCAGGTTGGAAAAGACCCTCAGGATCACCAAGTCCAACCCTACTCTACAAGGTTCACCCCTAAACCATATCCCCAAGCACCACATCCAAACCACCTTTAAACACCTCCAGGGTTGGCAACTCCACCACCTCCCTGGGCAGCACATTCCAGTGCCTAAGCACTTGCTGGGAAAAAATGTTTCCTAATGTCCAGTCTAAAGCACCCCAGTGGCAGCTTGAGGCCATTCCCTCTTGTTCCATCACTACTTGTGAGAAGACACCAGCACCAGCCTCTCTACAATGTCCTTTCAGATAGTTGTAGACAGCAATGAGCTCTGCCCTCAGCCTCTTCCCCTTCAAACTAACCATCCCCAGCTCCCTCAGTTGCTCTTCATCAGATTTATTCTCCAGGCCCTTCCCCAGATTCCTTGCCATCCTCTGCACTTGCTCCAGCACCTCCACATCTCTCTTGATGATCCTGAAGGTCTCTTCCAACTGAAATGATTCTGTGATTCTGTGATTCTGTGATTCTGGAAATGGAAGTGCAGGACCAACACTTGCAGTGTGTGAAGCTGCTGATGCAGGGCTATGAAGTAACCTTCACCCTGCAGATTTCTGCATTCCCACTCCGCAGGTTCCTGCCATCCTATTGATGTTGCAAGTACCTTAAAACAAATTAAGCAGCACCTAAGCACAGGAGCCTGACACCTCCACAAAGCGCCGTGGTGTTCAATCTTGTCTCCTAAGTGCAAAGCTTTTGGTTGACAGGACTACATGCACATGAAGACATAAAATGCAAAGAGGTTTACAGTAAATACTGATTACTGTAATCATAATCTCCATGAATGACTGCTGAATGCAGAAGTAACACTTTTAGCAAAATGGGTAAATTGCCTAATCTGCTTTATTGTAAAAAGTCCGTGGTTTGGGACTTAACTTCTTACATTGCTGGAGTTATTGGACACCTAACCCTAGTCAAAAAAAATTTTTTTTTTTTGCTAATATCAGAAAAACAGCCCAGAATGGTCTTCACCAAAGTGATTAAAGAGTAAAAAAATGAGAAGCATGGGTGAAAACTGGGATAAAAGCTGCTAAGGGGATGAGCCAGGTATTGTCCCAGCACTTAATATGGTTTATGGTTGTTTCTGCCTTCCTTTTTATCAGCAAGATGACACAAATGTGGAAGAGTGGTGCAAATAAAGCTGAGGGAATAAATCAGGAAGAAATAACTTGGTCCTTTTCCTTGTGGCTGTCAGAAGCCTTGCTGATGCAATTACCTCTGTGCACAGACCCTGTGGTGTGGCGGAGCCTTGTTTAACCTCGCTGGAGATCCTCCTGTTTGAACCCCAGGATCTGCTCAGCATGAGGTGCATCTGCTGCTGGAGGAGGCTTTTTCTGCAGCTGTTTCTATACAACTGAACTCTCAAAACAGCAGGCAGGAGTCACCTGTTAGGCAAAGCCAACAAAAAAAAACCCCAAACCACCACCTCCACAATCTAATAGGTAATTCTTGTTTTCCCTGGTACCAGCGCAGGGGTTTTATCTGAGGGCCAGGCAGCTTGCCTGCTCTTCCAGGGAAAGCACTGGCTGTGCAAGTGATGGGCTCACTTTCTTGGATCACTGCTTTTAAGCAGATCTAACAGCCCAGAATAACTTTACTTAAATTTACTGTAGCCCCATGGAAGGATTATTGATGCTATTCTATTACTTAGCACAAAGCAGCTGTCTCGAGGGGGACTGTTTAGTGCCACGTTCTTGTCTGGATATTAAATCAAGCTATGCCAAGGACTCAAAAACAGCAGGTAACAAGCTTTTCCCTCTTTTTCAGTCAGCTCTGCAAGAAACTCATCTTTCATTTGTTTTGAACTGCAAGTCTCTTATGTGCACAAAGTCTCTAATAAAAACCCAGCCCAAGCCTTAGAGTGCCTACTGTGTGTTTAAGACATGCAAGAACACTTCTGATTGTGTATATATATATATATTTTTTAATGCCAAGAGTGTCAATGGATGACAACCCTGCTCCTTGTTGGGACAAAGGTCCATCAGAAACAACCACCAGCTCACCTTCCCCTCAAGGTTTAGAAGAGCAAAGCAAGGAAACATGGAAGCATAGAATTATTTCAGTTGGAAGAGACCTCTAAGATCATTCAGTCCAACCATCAACCCAACACCACCATGGCCATTAAACCATGCCCCAAAGTGCCATGGCCACACATTTCTTGAGCACCTCCAGGGATGGGGACTCCACCACCTCCCTGGGCAGCCTGTTCCAATGCCTGACCACTCCTGCAGCAAAGAAATTGTTCCTCATCTCCAACCTAACCCTCCCCTGGCACAATTTCAGGCCATTTGCTCTTGTCCTATCACCTGATACCAGGGAGAAGAGACCAACACCCAACACAGTACAAGCTCCTTTCAGGGAGTTGTAGAGAGCAATGAGGTCTCCCCTCAGCCTCCTCTTATCCAGACTAACCCACCCCAGTTCCCTCAGCGACCTTCTGAATCTCTGTGCTACATGAAGGACCTCCTTTTGGTGCTGACACACACAAAGATGACTGTCTTACCTCAGCTCTGAAGACCTCCACTATCTCCACTCCATACTTGCTCATGTATGGACTGAAACCCACCCAACTGTCCAGCCCACCACATGGTTATGGCATGACTCTGTTGGAATTTGGGGCAACCCTTCACAATTTTAGGTGAATATTAACTACCATGTTCATGATTACTTTATAGACATGCACATAGCTTATGGGGAGGTTGGACACAGTCCTGGACAACTGGCTCCAGGTGGCCCTGCTTGAGCAGGAGTTGGGTCACATAAACTTCAGAGGTCCCTTCACCATTGTGGGAAGACAATTTTTCCCTTCCATTTATTTGTCTCTACAAACCCCAAACACCTTCTGTAGCTTGGCAGAAATAATATTAATGATGTTTTCTGCATTCAAGGTAACAAAACCCAATTCCCTACTTTATTTACCTTTTCCTCAAAGATGTCCAACAAGTTCCTATTCTGGTTTATAACTAAGACACTAGGCTGATGTACCAGCTTCAAACCACAACACTTGTGCTTACCTAAATTAAATGTTTTATACACTGCATAGACTCCAGATTGAGGTTTGGTACCAGGAAGGACTGAGGATGCACTCGTGATACTGCTGAAAGCACCACTAGCATGGGTCATATCTGTCCCCCCAAACTGTTTTTTTTTTTTTCTCTTGCCAGCCTGAGATCACTTTATTCAGCAACATGAATTAATTTTTGCACTTTTTTTCTATGTTTAGGCTTAGGCTCTGCCATGAAATGAGCTTTGCTTGGTTACTGTCAATGTTTCATTCCACTGTGCCATCTTGTTTGTCTTTTGATGTTCCAATTTCCTTATTTTACAATATTTTGAACTACACTGGCTGCAACTGGTAAAAGAGTCACTAGTGATTGGGGGGGGGGGGGGGGGGGGGAGGTAGACTAGAAAGGGTTTAAAAGGATTTGGTTAGGCAATTCATTTTACTAACATTACAATAACTTCTTTTTATTTGATTATGCAAATGAGTGTTGGTTCTTATCCACTTTGGCAAAACACTGCAAAGTTTAATCTTCTGTCCTACAGAAAAAGCTTTCACTGGCAGAAACACACGAGCCAAGGAATGTGTCTTATCCCAACACTAAAGAGCTCCCCATGAGGCACCCCAACATACTCATCTTGAAGAGAACAAAAGCCACATTTAGGATTGTAGAATTGTTTCTGTTGGAAAAGGTCTCTAAGCTCATCCAGTCCAACCATCAACCCAACACCACCATGGCCATTCAATCATGTCCCCAAGAGCCATGGCCACACATTTCTTAAACACCTCCAGGGATGGTGACTCCATCACCTCCCTGGGCAGCCTGTTCCAATGTCTGACCACTCCTACAGCAAAGAAATTTTTGCTCATCTCCAACCTAACCCTCCCCTGGCACAATTTCAGGCCATTTGCTCTCCTTCTATCACTGATACTAGTGGAAGAGACCAACCCCCACCTCACTCCAACCTCCTCTCAGGGAGCTGTGGAGAGCAATGAGAGGTCTCCCCTCAGCCTCCTTTTCTCAAGGCTAAACAACCCTAGGTCCCTTATCTGCTCCTCCCCAGCCCTGTTCTCCAGACCCTTCCCCAGCTTCATTGTCCTTCTCTGGACATGCTCCAGCCCCTCAATGTCCTTCTTGGTGCAAGGACCCCAAAACTGAACCCAAGATTTAAGGTGTGGCCTCTCCAGAGCCTAGTACAAGGTGTGGTGGGTTGAAAATTGCCCCCCAACACTAAATTTGCCAGACCAGCTCAGCTGGAAGCAAATGAAAGCTGTATTTACAAGCAAAACTACAATCTACAATGGAATGCAATGAATATGCACAAATATACACAATATTTACAGGTATTTACAATTAATGAACAGCACAAGGACTCCCCTGGCCAGAGACCAGGGGAAGCTAATAGCTTCTGCCCCCTGCCCTCCCCTTACCCCCTTGTACACAAAAGGGATAAGAGAAAGGAGCAGAGAAATATTTTGTTGGACTTAGCCAAAACAGTGCAGCCAAGGTCAAGCAGAAGCCAGTTAGTATCTGGCTTCTAGTGAGAAGAGAGAGATGGATTGTTTTGGTACAACTGGTTTAAGTCCTTCATCTCTCCAATGGGATTGTTTAGAACTATAATTATTTTCCTTTTTACACCCAATACTGATTTAGTTACATTTCGTCACTTTCTGTTCAAGATCTATGGAAAATTTTTAAAGGCATAGCCTAAAATGACCACAGCAGGGTGCCAATCACTTCCCTGGTTGGTCACACTATTCCTGGTACAGGCCAGGATGCTGATACCTGCCAAAACTACTCACAATGCCTTTCTTGGGTGATGTTCAGGACACTACCCTGAAATCAAAGTACTTTAGTTGCTGAGCAGCAACAGAGATGGACACAGATCCACGGATCTGCTTTCTCCCATCCTGCCTTTCAGCTGTTCCCACTGAGCAGCTGCTCCAGTAGGATAGCTTCCAAAGGCTTGTGAAGTCCCTGCTCCAGGACAAGTTTTGTAGGGTTTGAGAGATATTCAGTGAACTACAACTATGGTTAGCAGCCAGAAAATACAACCTGCCATTAAAATGCCTATCCTGTTGTCTGTGTTGAATTACAGGCTGACTTCCCACCTGTGAGCCAGCAAGACTCCCACCCCTACTCCATTTCATGTGATGATCTTCAGTGCTTTTAAACTTATCACCTTTCCCCACCCTACCTTTGCTATGTCTTAGGCAGGAAATGGATCTATCTCCTCTGTGATGGAAGACAAGTCTTCACAGTCTCACAGTCTTACAGTATATCAGAGGACCTCCAGAGATCATCAGGTCCAACCCCCTGCCAGAGCAGGATCACTGAGGGTACTCTGCACAGGAATGCAGCCAGGTGGGCTTTGAAAGGCTCCAGAGAAGGAGACTCCACAACCCCCTGGGCAGCCTGTTCCAGGGCTCTGTCACCCTCACTGTCAAGAAGTTTCTCCTCATGGTGAGCTGAAATCTTCTCTGGTCAACTTTGAACCCATTGTTCCTTGGCTTAGCACTGGGAACCACCCAAAAGAGCCTGGCCCCCTCCCCTTGACACCCACCCCTCAGCTATTGATAGACATTGATCAGATCCCTCTCAGCCTTCTCTTCTCCACACTAAACAGCCCCAGGGCTCTCAGGCTCTCTTCCCAGGGGAGATGCTCAAGTCCCCAAATCATCCTCCTGGCTCTGCCTTGGACTCTCTCCAGCAGGTCTCTGTCTCTCTGGAACTGGGGAGCCCCAAACTGGACACAGGATTGCAGGGGTGGTCTGAGCAGGGCAGAGTAGAGAGGCAGAAGAACTTCCCTAGCCCTGCTGGACACCTTTCTTGCTGCACCCCAGGATCCCATTGGCTCTCTTGGCCACCAGAGCACATTGTTGTGCCATGCAGAACTTGCTGCCCACCAGCACTCCAAGGTCTTTCTCTGTGGAGCTGCTCTCCAGCAGGGCAGCCTCTAACCTGTCCTGGTGCCTGTTGTTCTTCCTTCCCAGAAGCAGGACCCTGCCTTAAACTCCTTATTAAACTCCATGAGGTTTGCCTGCAGCCAGCTCTCAGCCTGTCCAATTCACGTTGGATGGCAGCACAGCCTGACAGGTGTCAGCCACACCCCCCCAGTTTTGCATCATCAATGATACAGGTTAGACTTCATTAGACTGAGGCAGAAGATGATCTCAGGTCTACCAGAGGTGCCTAATGAAGGCTGAAAGTGAAGAGGGTAGGAAACAGTTCTTTGAAGACAGATTGAAAGCATGAAGCTCACAGAAAGCTCCCCCAGGCTAATGTGGTGACAGTGCCACAACTGAGCACATTACAGAGCTCCCAAGGTGGAAACCAGAGAAGGCTGTGAGCAAGAGAAGAAGTAGAGGGGAAAAATGCAGGACAACCCTGCCTGGTAATAGAAAAATGACAGGGGGAGGGTGGTGGACTCTGATAAGGAAGAATGTCTTGTTCTTGTTGGAAAAATACAGGAAGGGTTACAAGATGGGTGGTGCTGGACAAAGAGCCTCAACAGAAGGTCCAAGTCTGATGGAAGATGTCTAAGCTGAGAGGATTAGATAGGATTTCAGGATTAGATGAACCACACAGGATAGCTGTGTTAGATGGGAGATTTCTGAGGACAATTCCTTTGGTGTGATGATCACGTTGCAGGACAGCATTAAACTAGGGCATTAGTGTGAAACCAAGTCCTTGAGATGTGGAGCAAAGACCATGAAGGTGGGACCCTCTCAGTACCCCTCCTCTTGCCACAGGGATAGAGACTGGATTCATTATGGCTTCTTCTTTCTTCTTTTTTCCCCCCCTTCCCTGCATTGTTTTTCTCACACCCACAATGTTTAATTATTAAAGTGTATTAATTCCCTTTTGTAACTAAAGCATGAATGAATTACAGCAAGCATTTTAATTACTTAATGATGCTCTAATCAAGAGCCTTAATAACTCTGTCTGGAAAGACAAGTTGTTTTTCCATTTTGATTGCCATTTGTTTATCTCTAGTGATCTCCAGTGATTTGGGGAGGGACTTTTGACAAGGGCCTGTGGTGATAGGATGAGGGACAATGGCTTTGAGCTGGGAGAGGAGATTTAGACTGGAGATTATGAAGAAATTCTTGCAAGTGAGGGTGTGGAGGCACTGGAAGAGGTTGCCCAGGGAGGTTGTGAATGCCTCCTCCTTGGAGGTGTTCAAGGCCAGGTTGGATGGGGGTCTTGAGCAACTTGGTTTAGTAGGAGGTGTCCCTGCCCATGGAAGGGGGTTGGAACTGGATGATCTTTAAGGTGCCTTCCAAGCCAAACCACTCTGTGATTCTATGATTCTATACTGATTTTTAAGGGAAATGCAAGCATAATCCAACCTAGGCACTGCTCACCAACAACTGGACTTGCCTTCAACTCACTATATGCTGAATGAACATCCAACCCTTTATGGAAAAGCTGAGATGTGGACAAGAGGCACTGACTCCTGAACTTACTTCTCAGTGCAAACACAGATAAAAGATGGGGTTCTGCACAGAAAAAGGGATTTTTCCTTCTGCAAAAGGTTTATTTTAGAAATCCCCTCTCATTGCTCTGATTCCTCCTGCTAGCACTCACTGAAATATCAAGGGCAATGCTGCCAGTATTTGAGTGTGGGCTATTTCAGTACTGCAGTCCTCAGGAAACAGTGGAATAAAACCTCTCACATTAAATTCTAATGCTCCTACACCTAGCAGCATTTCCTAAATGTATTACAGATTACCTTAATGCAAGCTTATGTCCTTGCTCAGACAAATGTCCTGTGGGAATTATTCACTTGTTCCTCTCTAAATGTCTTACAGTTGTCCACATGAGATATGAATATATGAAAAATAAACAAAAGCCTATGAGCAAGTTGATAATTCTGCACCAGTCACAGAAAGTGATACTATTTTAAATTGTCCTTACATTACAAAACAACTACCCCAGAAATAGTCAGCTTCCATTTAAATCATTGTGCCAACCTGGAAATACGTTCCATTTAACCAAAATCACTGATGAGAACTTCCAAAGCACCAGTGATCTTAAATCACAGAATTATAGGATCATAGAATTTGTGTTGGAAAAGACCTCCAAGGTCATGAGAGTGGTGAGAGCCTGGAATGGGTTGTGCAGGGAGGTGGTTGAGGCCCCATCCCTGGAGGTGTTTGCAGCCAGGCTGGATGAGGCTCTGGCCAGCCTGCTGTAGTGTGAGGTGTCCCTGCACATGGCAGGGGGGTTGGAACTGGATGAGCCTTGGGGTCCCTTCCAACCCTGACTGATTCTATAATTCTATGATCATCAAATCAATACGACCATGGCCATTAAACCATGTTCCTAACTCCCATGTCCACACACTTCTTGAACACCTCCAGGGATGGGGACTCCACCACCTCCCTGGGCAGTCTGTTCCAATGCCTGACACTCTTGCAGCAAAGAAATTGTTCCTAACCTCCAACCTAAGCCTTCCCTGGAGGAATTTCAGGCCATGTCCTCTCATTCTATCTCCCGACACTAGGGAGAAGAAGCTGACTTCCACCTCACTCCAGCCTCCTTTCAGGGAGCTGTAGAGAGCAATGAGGTCTCCCCTCAGTCTCCTCCAGACTAAACAACCCCAGTTCCCTCAGCCACTCCTCACAGGACTTATTCTCTGGACCCTTCACCAGCTAATGGCGTTGCAGAAACACTGAACTTACACAGCTTTTACTGGCTGAAATTTTACCTCATGTAGATCAATTCTTCTACCAAAGACTCCAGCGAAGTTGGGAGTTTGTTGAGTGGAGTGTAAGCTCTGTGCCCACCATGACCCACCCTCAGTGGAAACATAAAATTAAGACTTATTCACACCCCTATTAAAGCACCAGTTGTTTGTTTTGTTTTGTTTTGTTTTTTAACAAGAGAATTTCTGTTATAGAATAACACCGACATTATCTACATGGGATGAACATAAAGACAGAGAAGAGCAGCTCCAGTGGAGGATTTTGAGCCTTGGAAAGTGCACTGTAAAAACCAACTGGCTGCTATCCAAGCCCCTGTTGACCTGACTAAAATGACCTCTATAACATAGACTCTTCCACAACAGCAATGCAGACATCAGAGAAGCTAATCCTCTTTGAAAGAATTTCACTCCCAAACAGTACTTTCCTTCTGAACTGCAGTATTTTCCCCTAAAGCCGCACAAAGTTGGTAAAAGAATGTTGAATCTCTGAATCTTCAACCATTTTAGTAATAGACAATTTACTTCCACAAGCACTAAAGAGCAATGTCAATGCTACTGCACCGCATCTGCTTGCAGCTGACGATCTGCATGGTTAGACCCCAGGCCACAGGTTACAGGTTGTTGAGAGCTCTCACACAAAGTACCACTCCATTTCCCAAGACTTAAAAATAACCTCCAGAAAACTAAATTCCATCTGCAAGCTTAGGTCTCATTAACAACCTCACAAATCCAGACTGGTACGAGTCTCGAACTTGTCAAACGAGCAACTGCGTCTCACGGAGCCAAGGTCAAACACTCTTCCTGTGTTTAAATTAATATTGTATAGGCTGTGCCTTCCTTTGAACCTGATTTGATATTCCACAGCAATACACTACCTATGGCTTTTAGGAAATCTGATAATCAAACATGAAAGCTCAGCAACAGCTTTATGTATTTTAGATTACATTCCTACAGAGATCAGTGATTTTCCTCTTCCATTGACAACTACATCTACTTTTTTTTTGGGGGGGGTGGAGGGTGGTTATCACATGTTAACAAAAGTCTCTGTTGGATTACTTCATGTGTTCCTCATGCTTTATGAGTCATCAATGGAAAAAAAAAAAAACAAACAAAACAAAACAACCAAACCAACTAGATGAGTATTTCCAAAACAGCAGAGATCTCACATCAACGCTCTCAGATGCTGTAAGCAATTTGCTACATAAACTAGAATTAATGCTGATCAGGATTCAGGAAAGTCTCTTATTATTTCACTTCTCATTCATGTGCCTTTCACATTAATGTTCTCCTTCAAAACCTTCTTTCCTGCATCCTTTTCAAGGATCTGTGATAAATCTCCCAGTTTTCAGCACCACTATTATTTTCCTTCATCTCCTACTTCCAGTGTCACCAAGTGCTTAAAACTAAAAGAGAAAAAGAAAACTAGGAAAATAATAAGCTAGAAGTAGACAAGAGAACTTAAATCCCACACAAAGCAGTGGGCTGCATAAAATAGCATCAGCCATATGCTTCGAACCATATCTTGCAGGAGAAGGGTTAAAATGCCTTCAGAAAAGAAATAAAAATGCTTTTTAAGATAAATAAGCTGCTTATGGGCACAGTACCTGCAGAGACACGAGGACAGTCTGGCAGCATGGACTCCACGGAAGTGTCCAGGGGCTCAGAGCTGGACACCCAGTTACAGCAGTTCTGAAAGAGCAGGTGGGAAATTTTGGGGTAAGACAACCAAAAAAAAAAAACCAAACCCCCAACCCCCCAGGAGCAAAACTAAATACAGTTTGCAACTAAGTAGAACAATCACATCAAAATACTCAGAATAATTCACATAGCAGGGGCTGGAAGGAACATGATGTAAGTTTACTCATGCTAACGGGTGCTGAAATATTGTAGTGTCACACTAAATAAGTAAAAGAGTAAGACCATAATTCAGATGTGCTTAAATAGCATGTCTTGGAAGTGCTACTTTGAGTGCCAGTGGATTTAAGTAGGTGCAGGGACCATCCAGTGCCTGAATTACCTACTACACATCTTAAGCTTTTCCTTTCTGTAGTGGTTAAATAGGTTAAATTGAGAGAATCGCTGAGCCATGAATACATCAGAATTTTTCTGGGTGTTCTGATGGGAAGAGCAGTGTGGAGAGAATGGTTGTGAAATCACAAACCAATAGATCTTAACTGAATGAAACCCACGGTAGCAGGTTAATATTCAAATGATTGGAAATACAGGAGAGGTGAATTGCGCATGAACACTTAAAAATGCAAATAGAGGTCCTTGGGGAGTTATGCTCAGGAAGGATTCACATTTACCTCTCATTCCTGAATACTCTGAGTAGGATGAATTTACCATGAATTTTTTAAAGTGTTTTGCTGCAAATGTGATCTGTTCAGAGAAGCAGATGAATTTAAAACTGTTAGATAACAAGCATCTGAATAAAATTATGCTTAAGCCACACCAAACTGAAGGTTTAATGATAAAGCAACTACCTTGTTTAACAGGGTTGCTTGCTGATCTATGAGATCTACATGGCTTCCCCTCAACACAAATCTGGGGTTCTGCCTCACTGGTAAACCTGATTAACTTCATTAGGGGGAAAAGACAAGTTAAAAAAGAAACCCAAAACAAACCCCTAAAACCTTAAACCACCAACCCACACAACTTTTTTTTTTTTTTTTCTTTTTTCTGGAGAGGCCCAATGAATTTTCAGACAGATTCCTGAAAAAATCATCCCATCAATCATGATTGTGAAAAAATGGATGATTGCTATTCTGGTAAACAAGCTTGTATTGTGTATTTGTAGATGCTTGCTGCCCTAGTTGTGCACCATGGAGTCCGTCCTCACTGTGGAAAGATCCTTGACTGGTAGATCAAGTGTCTTATTGTATTTCCTTAATTCATTCTGTCTGGAAGAAGATGTCAGCTGTGTTGCAGTGAGGAGAGAATTTCAAAGGCTTCAGTCCCCACCAATAAAGGGCGAGGAATGGCTTTTGAATAGATTTGTCAAGGCAACCCTAC
This sequence comes from Indicator indicator, assembly GCF_027791375.1. Taxonomy (NCBI): domain Eukaryota; kingdom Metazoa; phylum Chordata; class Aves; order Piciformes; family Indicatoridae; genus Indicator; species Indicator indicator. The sequence continues at coordinate 7,657,418 of NC_072053.1, read as the reverse complement.
TGTTCTGGGACCAGGGAGAGCAGGAACAACATAAAGGAAGGGTTGCTGTATGAGATTAGAAAGTGAAGTTCACAAAGCATGGCAGATTTTTGTAAGAAACAGTAGATCAATGAAACTATTGAACTCGATGGAAAAAAAAAAAAAGAAGAAAACAAACACACTACCCAGTAATGTAACCTTTTTTTTTTTTTTTAAGCAAAAAATGGTTAAAATGGAAGCATTTCACAAAGGCTTTAAGGTTTAAAGTCGTCAGGCATTCTACATTTTACAATTTGCATGTATAATTTTAATTAACAGCTGAATGTGAAATTGCCAGTGTAAGACGGCAGAAATTACATAAAAGAAGCAGAATTTTTATGAAGTATTACATTCATTTGGAAAAAAAAAAAAGAATAAAAAAATTAAAAAAAATTAATATTAACTACTGATAGAACACTACATCAGAGAGCTGGAGATAATACAGGAGATTAGCACACAATTAACCAGCTTTTATATACAATGTGACACTTGCCTGTAAGAAATAAGTATGCTCGAAAGCAGTGTCAAGATATGTAAATGGATGATTTGTTTTATCATTCATCACAGCTCCTAATAAATTCAAAAAATCATGACTTCTATAGGTACTAAAAATAGGCTACCAATGATACAGGAGAGATAGCTTCAATGAAGAATTACTTTTTTAACAATTCATTCTTTCAATGACAGCAATTAGCCCTACAGACAGGCAGCGATTAGGTGTATATTTTAATTATTATTCATTTTACCAGTAGCCTTAAACCTGATTAAAGTAAGAGATATCCAGGTGATATGCTAGTCTTAATACCACTCAGCCACACTTCACATATGTAAAATTCTTTCTTTCTTATAGGAGATTTTCAATGCTAATGTAAGTTATGACACTCCATCCACTTTTTAGGCCATTAATCATTTAACTTATTCTTTAAGATCTACTTTCTGCAAATGAAATTAAAGGTAATGCACTTCTCTTATTCAGACTAAATGCTTAAAGAAAAATGGAGTTGTCAGATTCAAATTACAGGATTTAAAATCTCAGTTTTACTACATAACATATATTTTAAGGTTTTGATTTCCCATAAAGAAAATGGGGATTTTTTTTTTCCCTGACAGAGCCTGTAGGGGTTACCATTCTTTATACTTTTAACATTTAAGTCAGAGCTGTCAGGCTGCATCCCAGGTGATTCTCTATTCCCATCAGTCATGGCCTATAAAACTGGAAGGTTAAGTCAGGAACAGGCAGAATATACACAAAGTTTCACTACATCCATGGGAAAAAGTCCAGTCTAAGAAATGGTTCAAGATGTGACTACTTTAAATTCTCTATTTGCATCCATTTGGCATTCTGCAATGGGAACATGGACATGAGTGAGGATGAGACCCATAAACATGCAGCCATCCAGGGTCCCATGTTAAAAAAATACTGTTTAAAAAAACCTCAACAACCCTATATTTAAGTATTAACTCAATAATGCATGCCTGGCATCATTCTTCACCCAGTGGTGCACCTTGCTGCTTGCTGGCCATCCACCAGAGCAGATTCTGTGGTCCTGCTCTGGCAATGGGGGTTGGACTCGACGATCTCCAGTAGTCATTTCCAACCCCTAACATCCTGTGAGCCAACTTCAGATCACCAACTTTTCATCAGCAATCCTTGGAGCACTTCAGAAGTAATTCCACCTCATAAAAACACTGAGAGAAAGGACTTGGGTTTTTTTTTGCCAGTTGTGCAACAAAGGGCTTGGAGGAGGGGGCTGGGGGGAGGTTTGCACCATCACCAGATCAAACCAGGAGCCCTGGGTGCGCCCAGGACTCTGCTCCAGATCCCAGGCAGCTGGTGGGGCTGCCTTGGTTCATGCCTCTACGTGGCTGTGCAGCAGGAAGGAAGGCTGGACTTGGTTCTTATTATTTTGACTGCTAACTTTGAAGTTCAAAAATGGCTTTAATCTCGGTTATTTTAGGGGCTGGAATGGGCACACAATTTCCACGGTCCTGTAAAGCGCTGCCTTTCATACCCTGAAGAAATGGAAGAGGTCAGCAGATAAAGAGGTGTTTATAGAGCCATACACAGACATTATGTTCCCCAACTCTTAGGAGAAAAAAAAAAAGAAGCAGCCCATCTCACCTCTCGCATCCACTCTCGAATAGTTTTCCCAGCTTCTTGATGCCACACATTGTGAACAGAGTCTGTCAACGCCACAGCAGTTACCTTATTCTTCACTTCTGCCTCTCGTTGAATCATCTGTTAAAAAATATTGGCTTTAAGTTCTTTCTTTCTTTCTGTTGAATAGAGTCTGCTTAGTCACAGATAATGATCTTAAATTAAAAAAAAAAAGAAAGAGAAAAAGAAAAGAGCGAGCAATACAGGTTCAATACTTGACTTCACTTGTTTTAAAGTTTATATAAATCCTAACAGCTCCAGAAACACAGAAAAAGACCTAATGTTTTTGATAAAAGAAATAATACTAACTTTTAACTGACTGAACTATTCAGTCCTATTATTTTCCATGTGGCTTGACAATTCTAGGATTAAAGGTGTCATAGTGAAAAAATGGAAGATTCCCTGAGGACACCTTTTACAAGCTTCTCCAAGTTCCTATTTCTGTGCTTCAGGGAAGCTGGCACCTGTGGTTCACTGTAAGCTACTCATGACTATCATCTACTAATTTTCAGTAGATTGCTGTAGTTTTTCTGATGTACAATCTTACTTTGACTTCCCCCCCCTTTTTCTATCCAATTTAGCTACCTTGCACTCCCACCACGCTCCCCAAATTCTTTGTGGTCTCTCTTAATACATATGCTTACCCAGTTAACATTTTGAGGATGTTAAAGAGCCTCTGTTGTTGCAAATGACAGTATGACTAAATAATATTATTAGTTTTAAACCCAATTAAAGGATTGCTGGAAAAAAAAATAAAAAGGCAACACAAGAGAGGGCTGACAAGAGATGCTGTGGAATTCAGCACTGCTCTGCAAGATAAAAGGGACTGGGAAAGAATAGTTTGATATCAAAGAGAGACAAAAAGGTTTTAATCTCCTGACACGAGTGACCCTAATTTGTAACACTGGATCAAAGAAAGTATAATGAATTATACTTATAAAACCAGCATTTTGCAACTAGTGCCTCTACCACAGTGCAAGTCACACCAAAGAAAGATTTTTTTCCTCAGCTTTTTTTCTGGGGTATAACTGGCAACACACACAACATTTCTAAGCCCTGGCATTCTTTGTTCGAGCTCTATCTTACCAGCAGACAAGGAATGGCTCTAGAAGAGAGTTTTGCAGCTGGGATGTAAAAAATGTTTCCTGTTTTGCATCAGAAACTCCCAGATAAACAACCTGAATCCAGGTGTTTGATATGGAAGTAGTGTTTATTCATACCTCACACAAAACATCTCCTAGTTTCTTCTAAGTGCAGTATATAAGGGTTGGTGGTTGAACTTGGTGACCTTAGGGGGTCTTTTCCAACTGAATCAATTCTATCATTCATAGAATCATCAAGGTTGGAAAAGACCCCTAAGGTCATCAAGTCCAACCATCAAACCAACACCACCATGGCCACTAAACCAGGTGCTATGTCTATACACTGGTTGAACATCTCCAGGGGTGGTGACTCCACCACCTCCCTGGGCAGCCTGTTCCAATGCCTGACCAATCCAACAACCTAAACCTCCCCTGGTGCAACCTGAGGTTATTTCCTCTCATCCTGTCACAGAAATAAAACCCTTTGGACAAACACTCTTACTGCCAGCTGCACACAATATCAGTATGACCAATCTCCCTGCTTTTGCTCTTTTTGTTTTGTTTTGGTTTGGTTTGAGTTTGGTTTTTTAAATGATGCATATTTTAAAATCAGTGCAATTGCATCAATGTTCTTGAGAAAAAAAATATTCACTGCTCTTGGTCAGGTAGTGTTGATGCAGAGCATTCCAGACAAAATCAGGAACAGTGTCTTTGGAAATGCAAGAATTACCTGAGGGCAAGAAGGCCAACAGGCTCCTGACATACATTAAGAAGAGTGTGGCCAGCAGGTTGAGGGAGGTTCTCTTCTCCCTCTACCCTACCAAAAGAGACCACATCTGGAGTACTGAGTTCAGTGCAAGAGACACAAGGAACTACTGAAGAGAGTCCAGTGGAGGCTGTGAAGCTGCTGAGGGTCCTCTGTGAGGAGCAAAGGCTGAGAGCCCTGGGGCTGCTGAGCCTGGAGAAGAGCAGCCCCAGAGGGGATCTGAGCAATGCTCAGCAAGAGCTAAAGGGCCTGTGTGGGACAAGAGGATGGGGACAGGCTCAATGGTACCCAGGGACAGGACAAGGGGCAAGGGGCACAAAGTGGAACCCAGGAGGTTCCACCTGACCAGGAGCAGAGACTTGTTTTGTGTGAGGGTGCTGCAGGCCGGGAGCAGGCAGCCCAGAGAGGCTGTGGAGTCTCCTTGTCTGGCGAGCTTCCAATCCTCCCATGGCTATTGTGCTCCTGGGCAAGCTGTTGTGGGTGTCCTGCTGGAGTAGGAGGCTTGGACTAGATGATCTCCAGAGGTTGCTTCCAACCTCCAGCATGATGTGATTCTGTGACATGACACAGGAATTCAGTAGAGCTTTGTACATCATGGAGAAGTGCAGAGGATAAGCTCTTGAGAGTAATCTTTCTTCATGGGAAGCCTTTCCAGGCATGCAATTTCTTCCACCAGTTACCCTCCTGTGAGGTACATCTGTCCTGTGGGGGACATCTACTACCTA
>NC_072053.1:7550169-7650169 GCF_027791375.1 Indicator indicator | reverse complement strand
TCTTCCAAGCAAAATGGTTCTGTTATTCTAAGAAGCCTTTGTGCTTTTTGGACACATAAGCTTCAATACTCAGTAAATGCCTCAGATGTAATGGACTGATAGCTCAGATCTAATGGATTCATCACAAATGAGGGACCCAGCTGCCACTCATATTTGATTCAGAATCACAGAATCACAGAATTTCAGGAGTTGGAAGGGATCTCCAAAGCTCATCCAGTCCAACCCCCCCCTGCCAGAGCAGGAGCACCCAGAGCAGATCACACAGGAACACATCCAGCTGGGTCTTGAACATCTCGAGGGAGGGAGACTCCACATCCCCTCCCCAGGCAGCCTGTTCCAGGGTTCCCTCACAGGGAAAAAAATTCTTCCTCATGTTTTCCATGGAACTTCCTATGCCTCAGCTACCACCATTGCCCCTTGTGTTGTCATTGGGCATCCCCCAGCAGAGCCTGGCTCCAGCCTCTGGGCACTCCCCCTGCACAGCTTTAGCAACAGCAATGAGGTCACCTCTCAGGCTCCTCCTCTCCTCAGCTCCCTCAGGCTCTCCTCATGAGGAAGATGTTCCACTGCCTTCAGCATTTTCATGGTTCTACAAATACGAATACAAATACAGCACTGTACCAAGTTCCAATGGAGAGATGCTATGGGGAGTGGATTCAGTTTTGGGACACTCACTCCAAGAAGGACGTTGAGGGGCTGGAGCAGGTCCAGAGGAGGGCAACAAAGCTTGGGGAAGGGTTCTGGAGAACAGGGCTGGAAGGAGCAGCTGAGAAACCTGGGGTTGTTTAGCCTTGAGAAAAGGAGGCTGAGGGGAGACCTCATTGCTCTCCACAACTCCCTGAAAGAAGGTCACAGTGGGGTTAGGAGTGGCCTCTTCCCCCTAATCTCAGGTGATAGGAGAGGAAATGGCCTGAAATTGTGCCAGGGGAGGTTTAGGCTGGACATGAGGAACAATTTCTTTGCTGCAAGATTGGTCAGACATTGGAACAAGGTGCCCAGGGAGGTGGTGGAGTCACTACCCCTGGAGGTGTTCATGAAATGTGTGGACGCTGCGACATGGTTTAGTGGTTTAGTGGTGATGCTGGGTTGATGGTTGGAGGTCTTGGAGATTTTCTCCAACTGAAACACCTCTATGATTCTATGATTCCAGAAGTATTAAATAAAAAATTGCCCTCTCACACACCATTCCCTGCCTGTGATTTCCTCTCCCTGCCCATCTACCACCGATTCTGCAACTATTCCAGAGTCCATCTCACACCATTCTGATCCTCTGGAATTTCAACTTCATTTCACTTCTGGAAATGATTGAGGACACTTGGACAGGGGCTTCCAGTTCAGAAAGGAATTCAGCCTGCACACGCCAAAGCCTCTCAAGAGATGCAAACCAGTGTGAGGCAACTGGAGACAATGGAGGACTTGCGTCAACATTGCATTGCTCCAAGCCAAATGGATGTTGTACACATGGCCATTCAAACCTAGCACATACCATCTAAGCACCATGCCAGAGCTGAAAGGCAAGGGAAGCAGATTAAAGGTTTCTTTAAAAGTTCAACAGAAAGTAAAACTTTGGGGGCTTTTTTTTTTTTTAAGTGTCCAGCTCCGGGGACCCCAGCACGAGAAGGACATGGATCCGATGGTGCTGGTCCGGGTGAGGCCACCAAGGTGATCAGGGTGCTGGAGCACCTCCCCAGCAGGGACAGGCTGAAAGAGTTGGGGCTGTTCAGCTTGGGAGGCTGGAAGGCTCTAGGGAGACTTTACAGCTGTATTTCAATATTTGAAGAGGACCTACAAGAAGGCTGGGGAGGGGCTGCTCAGAAGGGCCTGTGGGGATAGAACAAAGGGCGATGGTTTGAAACTGGAGCAGGGGAGACTTAGGTTGGATGTTAGGAGGAAGTTCTTCACAATGAGAGCAGTGAAATAGTGGAACAGGTTGCTCAGAAATGCAGAAATGGAGGCTACCTCCTTGGAGATATTGAAGGTCAAACTTGATGGGGCCCTGAGCAACCTGCTCTGGTTGGAGATGTCCCTGCTGACTGCAGGGGGATTGGACAAGCTGACCTTCAAGGGTCCTTTCCAATCTAATGCATTCTATGGTTCTATGATTTTTTCCAATCCATTTTTCCTCATTCCTTATTGCAAGCAACTCAGAAGAGTAAGAATCCCCCAAGTATTAAGTGATGGTGGTTGATTTGGTTGTAACAGACCATAATACTAAAAGGAGTGTGTTTTAACTGTTATTTTTTACATTTCTCAGAAGTTTAGATTTTTAGCCATTTAAAATTTATTGGAATAGGCATAAAGTGTATGGAATCAGCACTGCAAAGGGTACCCAATATGTAACTGTGCTGATGAGGGGTTTGGAGAGCACATCTTATGAGGAGAGGCTGAGGGAGCTGGGATGGTTTAGGCTGAGGAAGAAGAGGCTGAGAGAAGACCACATTGCTCTCTACAGCTACCTGAAAGGAGGTTGGGGCAAGATGGGGTCAGTCTCTACTTCCAAGTCACTAGCAATAGGACAAGAGGAAATGGCCTCAAGTTGTCCCAGGGGAGGTTTAGGTTGGATATTAGGAAAAATTTCCTTGCTAGGTGAGTAGTCAGGCATCGGAACAGGCTGCCCAGGGAACTGGTGGAGTCCCCATCCCTGGAGATGTTAAAAAAATGAGTAGATGTGGCACTTTGGGACATGGTCTAGTGGTCATGGAGGTGTTGGTTAGAAGGTTGGATGTGATGATCTTAGGGGTCTCTTCCAACCTTACTGATTCTCTGATATTCATGGATTTCCATGCTTGCAGCATCAGACCTTTTGAGCCCCCATTTAGCAGATGGATGCTTTTATTTGACCAGAGAGCCATGCTATAAAACACATACCAAATATATCACCTATTCTAACTATACACACACACACTAAATATACTGCACATGTAATACATGTAAGAGTCTGTCTTATGTGGACATATTATAGATAATAAAGGTATCAACCTTCTGTCATTATAAAGTGATAATTGTGTAATATAAACTTGCCAAGGGTTGCCATCTGACCTTACAGACAGTTTAGCAGTAGAACACTTACTAAATTGGCCAATAAATGGGTAGTTAATATGTATGAATTTAAGGAATCCATTTTTAGGGGTTTCAAGTCCTTGCTCATGTAAGTGATAGAGCTGCCAACAGGTAATTGCTGTTTTCCCTTCCAAAGTGAAGGAACACATTTTCAACCACTGGTACAGAGAGGACTTTCAGAAGGATGCCTGAATGCTTTCTACCTGGTTGCAGTGAACACAGGTCTGTGAGCTGCCATTCTAAGGGAATCCCAGAATCCCAGCATGGTGGGGATGGGAAGGGACCTCTGCACATCATCCTGTCCAACTCTCCTGCTAAAGCAAGGCACCCACAGCAAGCTGCTCAGGATCATAAGATCCAGTGGGGGCTTGGAATTTCTCCAGGGAAGGAACTCCACAACCTCTCTGGCCAGCCTGCTCCAGGCCTCCAGCACCCTTCCTCTTCAGATGGAACCTCCTGGGTTCCAGTTTGTGCCCATAGCCCCTTGTCTTGTCACTGGGCACCACTGACAAGGGTCTGTCCCCATCCTCTTGCCCCCCTCAGGCCCTTTAGCTCTTGCTGAGCATTGATCAGACCCCCAAATCTCAGTCTGCTCTTCCCCAGGCTCAACAGCCCCAGGGCTCTCAGCCTTTCCTCCTCACAGAGATGCTCTGGGTCCCTGAATGGCAGCACTTCGAGCCCTTCCTCAGTGGAGAAAGACACATGTTCAGCATGAAGCACATAGCTATGTCTGTCACTCTGGGGTTCACAAGACCTTTCACTGTTTCCTGGATAGAATTCCTGAACTTCTGAAACACTCTCAAGTGCTTTTTTTCTTTTTTTTTTTTTTAATGCACATCTTAAAATGGAATTAGATCCTCAAGTCTTCATAAAATATTCTTCTTTAGGGATTAGACTTACCGAGGAACTACGCTTGAAGAGCACAGAGCAAAAACAATAAACAACCCAAAGTTAAACTAGTTTCCATTTTCAATTAGCAACAAGAATAAATTTCCCTAAATGAATGCAAAAATGTGATAAAATCCCTGCTTGCAGCAGAGAAAGCATCTGATACACACCAGCTTTTAAACAGCAGAAGAAAACATCTGCAGATACAATCACAGGACAACCACAGCCAAGTACCTCCTGATTATTTTGTTCAAAGATCTACTGGGTGTTACAACTGTGACAGCTTTCTACAGAGACAAGACACACTGCAACAGGAATAATAACGTGTGAATGTATCAGAGCAGATTGCTATAGGCCATCTGGAGCCTGGGACTTGGCATCATAGAATTGCAAAGGTTGGAAGAGACCTCCCAAGATCACTGAGTCCAACCCAGCACTGCCAGGTCACCACTAAACCATGTCCCTCAGCACTACACCAACACCACTTTGCATTGCATCCAGGGATGGGGACTCCACCACTGCCCTGGGCAGCCTGGGCCAGCTCCTGACAACCCTTCAGGGGAAGAAATTGTTCTTCTGTGTCCATCCTAAATCTCCTCTGGCAGAACTTGACTGGTTTCCTCTCATCCTATTGCTTGTTCCTTGTGGGAGAAGGACCAACACAAACCTCACTACAACCTCCTCTCACAGAGCTGTAGAGAGCAATGAGGGCTCCTCTCAATCTACTTTTCTCCAGACTAAACACCCCCAGTTCCTTCAGCTGCTTCTCACCATCCCTGTTCTCCAGACCCTTTACCAGCTTGGTTGCCCTTCTCTGGACACACTCCAGCCTCTCAATGTCCTTCATGGAGTGAGTGGCCCAAAACTGAACCCAGAACTCATGGGGTGTCCTCACCAGTGCTGAGTACAGAGACATAACCCTGGTCCTGCTGGTCACACTTTTGCTGATCCAGGTCAGGATGCTGGCGACCTTCTTGGCCACCTGGGAACATCCTCAGACACGTTAGACAGCTGTCAACCAGCACTCCCAAGCCCTTTTCTCCTGGGCAGTTTTCAGCCATTCAAGTGTGGAGCATTCATTGGGGTGGTTGTGACCCACGGGCAGGACCCACGGGCACTTGGCCTTCTTGAACCTCATGCAGTTCATGGCAGCTCATTGATGCAGCCTCACTAGATCCCTCTGTAGAGCCTCCCTCACTTCAAGCAGATCAACTCTCCCAGCCCACATGCTTGTCACAGCTCATAGGACAAACCAGTATTGTGCAGAACTTCTGGAAACTTCCACACATACTTTACACTGGGTGGGTCTGGGTTCCTAAACCCAAGAATGATTAGAAAAGCATTTAATTTTAAAATAACTCAAGATTAAGAAGAGCACAGAGGCCAATCTGCCTCATGTGTAGCTCAGCAAACAAAGCCCCAACAAAACCCTCCCTGTACACAAAATTCCACTGGCAGTGTTTTGTGAAGAGTGCAAATGCAGCTCATGCACCTCACTATAAAGGCCTCAGGCTTCAGCTTTTATATTACAACTTTAAACTTAAAAATGCAATTCTGCTGCTTTTCTTGTCCCTAGTGTTTTATGACAGAGAACTTACAGAAGAAAAGCCTGTAGCAACTTATAGAATCACATAATTGTTTTGGTTAAAAATGACCTCTAAGATCATCAGGTCCAACCTTCAACCCAACACCACCATGGCCATTAAACCATGTTCCCAAGTGCCACGGCCACAGGTTTCCTGAACACCTTCAGGGATGGTGACTCCACCACCTCCCTGGGCAACCTGTTCCAGTGCCTGATCACTCTTGCAGCAAAGAAATTGTTCCTCATGTCCAACCTAAACCTCCCCTGGCACAATTTCAGACCATTTCCTCTACTTCTATCACCTGAGACTAGGGAGAAGAGACCACCCTCCACCTCATTGCAATCTTTTTTTCGGGGAGTTGCAGAGAGCAATGAGGTCTCCCTTCAGCCAGGCTCCTCGTTATCACACCAAACATCCCCAGGTACCTCAGCTGCTCTTCCCCAGCCCTCTGCTCCAGGCCCTTTTCCAGCATTGTTGCCCTTCTCTGGACACAGTCCAGCATCTCAATGTCTTTTCTGGAGTGAGGGGCCCAAAACTGAACCTATGACTCGGGATGCTGGCTCATCTTGCTTCCAAATCTCCTAGTCTAGTAAGAACAGAGCCTAAAGTTGAAAAGCAAGCCCATCATCTAGCATGAAGTGGTATGATGCCATATGGGTAAAAGTCTTTGAATGGACCTGCTACATCTCACTAACAACAGCCCAAACCAAAGCATACTGGTGGAAGAGGCACCCACTACAGTTTGGAGCACAGTGTTGGCATTCTGCAGATAATTTCCTTGTAGACCAAAAATTTGTGTTAGACAAAAAGCTCAAGAGGAGGTTGACCTTCTTTCTCTCCACCACCCCCTGAAAGGAGGTTGGTGTGAGGTGGAGGTTGGTCTCTGCTCCCTAGTAACAGCAACAGGACAAGACGAAACAACTACAAGTTGTGCCAGGGGAGGTTTAGGTTGGACATGAGGAACAATTTCTTCTTGAAAAGGGTTGTCAAGGCCTGTCCCAGGCTTCCCAGGGCAGTAGTGGGATCCTCATCCCTGGAGGGGTTAAAAAAGTGTGTAGTTGTGGTGCTGAGGAACACGGTTTAGTGGTGACCTGGCAGTGCTGGGTTAATGGTTGGCCTTGATGATCTTAAAGGTCTCTTCCAAACAAATCAATTCTGTGATTCTACTAAAGCAAACAAAAGCCAATCCTTTTTTAAAGTGCATCTCAAGATATTTCAGCAGCCAAGGTTGCTGAAACTTTTGCCTTTGGGCTGCTGGAGAACCATGGTCATAATGAGGAAAGGAGATTGGGAGCTGCTGGGTCTAGTTGGAGTCAGTCACTTGGTATCCCCTGCTGAGAGCAGGAGTCTGCTGCTCCAGAATTGGAGATCTGAGCTGGGGCACCTCTATACATCTCACTGAGATTAGAATAAAAATTTGGAAGGGTCAGCAGCTTTCACCTATCTCAGCCACGAAGAGGAAGTGAAGCCTGATGAGTCTAATGTTCCTGTGCTGCTGACTGCAGTAGGGAGACATTGGCTTGCCTGTAACAGGCAAGCTCAGAAATGGTTTGGTCTTAGGAATGTGGAGCTTCATGAGGGCCAATTTATGCTGCCAAAAAGTGGTCTGAATTAGCATGTGCAGTATTTGGCACAGCTAATGCTGAAGAGCATCTGATGCTTGAGCCAGGATGTTTGAAGGTAGTGTGGGTATGTCCACCACAGCATATGAGCCACAGTAAAATCCTATTTCTGAAAGACTCATGTAGTGTTGTGGTGCTAATTTTGAATCCACAGTTAGCTTGCACTTGGGTAGTGAAAAAGATGTTATGAGAACAACCTCCAGCACAGCAGAAGATCCTTTGCTGGCATGGCTTTACCATGTGTGTGTGTCAGCAGCATCCTCTTAATAGAGATGCAAGAGGGTTTTTTTTCTGGCAGGAGGCTGCATCACCTCTCCAAATGACATGAGCTCAGCCAGCAAGAGCATTCCTCTGTTGGAATAGCTACTCAAAACCTACTCTAGAGGTTTTTGCTAACATAGTTGTCTTGGCTGGGGTGGAGAAAGATTTTGTCAAGCTTTTAGCTGATAGATCTTTGCCAGTAAAACCTTATGCTGTAGGTCAGAGCTTTGCTTCTTCTTAATTCACCTGGATTTCTGTTGCACTGGATGGCTCTTTGAGTGCCACAGCTAGTTGGAAATTAAATAAAAATAAAAAAACAACTTAAATGAAATTAAATAAAACAATAAAATAAAAATAAATTAAAAAAAACCCTAAACTAAATGAAACTAAAAAAAAAAAAACAACTAAAATTAAATAGTTCAATGGCCAATGTGGTCTTAGCGTGATGGCTGAACTAAATGATTTTAGAGGTCTTTTCCAACTCAAACAATTCTATAATTCTATAGGAATGAAAGAAAATAAACCAAACCAAACCAAATCAAACCAAACCAAACCAAATCAAACCAACAAACCCAGACCATTCCAGGTTGGGTTGTTTGAGGCTCTGAGCAACCTGCTCTAGTTGCAGATGTCCTTGCTGACTGCAGGATTGGACTAGATGAGCTTGAAAGGTCCCTTCCAACCCAAGTCATTCCATGAATCTATGAAAACTATCAGTAAAGTACCTTAACTGGAATCAGGTAAGCCCATGACTGAATGCTCAAAGTGCTGTACCACCAAGTAAGGCCAAGAACTATGTGGACTAGGAAGCAGAGGTCTCTCTCCTTGAAACTGGGCACTCAAGTTTCTTGCGTTGAAGTTGCCAGCCAGGGCTCCATTTCCATGAAGACTTTCACAGTCCTACTCAGCTCCAGACACAGGCAAATCACAATTACCATATAGAAGACACTTCCTTGTTTGAACAGGTTGTGTGCCAGACTTTCTGCCTGACCTTGCAGCCATCAGGGACAGTGTAGCAGCATTTAAGAGCAGTAGTTGGTGCACAGTTTTCCCCCAGCAGTGACACAGAGCTGACCATCCTGGTTTGAGCTAGACCAAAACTAATTCTGCTCAGTGCTGTGAGTTCCCAGCTCAGGCTATGCTCACTGAGGCACTTTCTGCAGCTCAGGGCAGGTTTGCACAGCCAGGGGCTGCTTCCAGCTGGTGGGCAGAGCTCCTGCCAAGGGCTGGGTGCAGAAAGGCTGCTCCTGGGCACACAAAGGGCACTGCCACAGCTTCTGCCCTACCTTGCAAGGCAGGCAGAGGTGGCAGCTGTGGGGAGGAGCAGACAGGACAGATAACCTTCAGCTACCCAACAAGGGATTGCAGTCCATGGAGAACATCTGCAGGAGAAAGCTGAGGAAATCACGAGGGTCAATCCTCTTTTTGCCTGGCTGGTGCCCCAGGAGGACTCTGTCCCTTCCGCCTTCCATCCCAATTGATGTGTTCCTGAATCCAGTTCCAGAATCCAGCTCCCTTATCTGGTTCACACCTGCTGCTGGGTCCTGCCTGGGACTTCCCCAGTGGTGCCAGTGGTGCCAGTGGTGCCATCATTGCCATCAGGGGCTGGGTTCAATAACAGTTTGCATCTCTTCAATTCCATTTCACGGAACTGTTCTTCTTCCCATCCCAGCTGGTTTAGTTCCTTTCCCAAACCTTATTCCTTTCTTTCCCTTTCTCTTTCTTTTGTGAAGGGAGAGGGCCTCTGGCACTCACCTGGTGGCCATCCCAGCCCCATCGTACCGCAGAGAGACGACGAACGCTGCCGGAGACCTCCTCTCCATGAACAAATATTTGCTAAGGTTTCAAACCCCACCAGTTTTCTTGCTTGTTGATGGGAGCTGTGGGAAGCTCCAGACTAGGGAGGAGCAGGGTCTCAGGGTGCAGACAGATGATTGAGCTACGATGACTCCTCCAGTCGCCTCCTGTCAGACTCACCGCGGTAGCTCGCAGCTTGCACGGGCTCCCGTGAAAGGGTGGCAGCAGAAAGAAGAAAGAAGCTGGGTTGTTGATGCTGCTACCAACCTCAGCCATCTGGCCCACTCCATCTGAGGGATGCAACTGCTCCAGGGCAGAGACACTCATCTGCTCCTCAGTCAGGCTCTGCACCGACACCGCGTTCAGCCCCGGGGCTTCAAGCCTGGTCAGCATCTCTGAGGTTGTTTCTTTGGGTGATTTCGGATCAGTAAGGAAGTGGGGCTGGAGAGAAATAAACCCTTTTGACACCAAGGAAAAAGTTCTTCCTCAGAAGAGATTGGAGTTGAACATCTTTTAAATTGCAGTTTTGCTTTTGCTGTACCTAACTAACCACAGAATCACAGAACTGTTAATGACCTCAAGGATAATTGCCTTTAAAAAATTTTAAAGGCATAGCCTAAATCTACCACAATCATCTAGTTTCAACCCCCTTTCCATGGGCAGGGACACCTCACACCAGAGCAGGTTGCTCAGAGCCACATCCAGCCTGGCCTTAAACACCTCCAGGGATGAGGCTTCCACCACCTCCCTGGGCAACCTGTGCCAGTCTCTCACCACTCTCATGGGGAAGAACTTCTTCCTCACTTCCAGTCTGAATCTCCCCATTTCCAGTTTTGCTCCATTCCCCCCAGTCCTATCCCCACCTGACACCCTAAAAAGTTCCCCCCCCAGATTTGTTGTATCCACCTTCAGATACTGAAAGGCCACAAGAAGGTCTCCTTAGAGCCTTCTCTTCTCCAGACTGAACAGCCTCAACTCTCACAGTCTGTCTCCATGGTAGAGAAGCTCCAGCCCTCTGCTCATCCTGGTGGCCCTTCTCTGGACACCTTCCAGCACATCCATATCCTTCCTGTAACAAAGGCTCCAGAACTGGACACACAGTGCTCCAGGTGGGGTCTCACTGGAATGGTGTAGAGGGGAAGAATCACCTCCCTTGATCTGCTGGCCACACTTCTCCTGATGCTGCCCAGGCTCTGGTTGGCTTTCTGGGTTGTAAGTGCTCACTGCTGGCTTGTATTGAGCTTCTCATCCACCAGTACCCCCAAGTCCTTTTCTCTAGGGCTGCTCTGAAGCCAGTCCCTGCCCAGCTGATATCATTGCCTGGGATTGCCGTGACCCAGAAGCAAGACCTTGCTTGTTGAACCTCATGACCTTCAGTATGCACATGGAATGGATGAATAAAACTAATGATTTATTTCGGTCTCCTCTTTTGCATTGTGTGGGGTGAAAACTTCTCAAAACGCCTAAATCAGAATCTGTGGGTTCTTGGGAGTTTTATATACTCAGATAAAGTTAAATAAAACACGCCATTCTTAAATCTATGTGATGACAAATTAGTTGAAATAAACTGCTCCTGAAAAGCAGTGTGTAACAGAACCATTATTGCACACAGGGCTTGAAAATGAAATGATACAAAGGGTTGGAGTTTTGTTTTGATATTTTACCATCAGGAAGGTAATGGTTCATATCTAATGAAAAATGTGGCCCATAATAAGTTATGGAAGTAATTTTCCCCCATGTTTTAATAAATGTGTAAATCCAGAACTCGAGCCTACAAGAGAACAATCCTATTAGTGGAATGAATGTGAAACAATCAAGTAAATAACCGTTCTTACATGTTAAGTATCAAACACAAAGGGGTACAATGGCTTTATTTCTTCATTGCTTCCCTTGGAATGGTACATGGAAAACTTTTATGACAGCTTCATGCAAATCTCACAAGGGTGGATTTTTCAGGGAAAGAAGCCAGGATCCTTGTATTTTGTTCTATACCTAGAGTATTTTGTTTTATATCTATTTTGTTCTATACCTATTTTGTTTTATACCTATTTTGTTTTATACATAGAGTATTTTGTTTTATACCTAGAGTATTTTCTTTTATACATATTTTGTTCTATATATAGAGTATTTTGTTTTAAATGTAGAGTACTTTGTTTATAAACCTAAAGCATTTTGTTTTATACCTAGAGTATTCTGTTTTATGCTAGAGAATTTTGTTTTATACCTATTTTGTTCTATACCTAGAGTATTTTGTTTTACACCTACTTTGTTTTAAACCCAGAGCATTTTATTTTATACCCAGAATATTTTATTTTACACCCAGAGTATTTTATTCAATACCTAGAGAACCACAGAGAAACGCTCTAATTGGAACATCCAGAAAAGCAAAACCTTCACAGACTTTTTCATGTTGGGGCACAAGGACCAAGCCTTTAAGAAGTTTCCCTTGTTTTATCAATACACAGAGATGTCAGCCTGTGTATTATTTTTTATTGACAGGCCAAACTTAGAGAAAAAACAAAGCAAAACAAAACACTGAACACCAAACCCAAACACATAGAAAATGAGAAAAGCTGAGTGTGAGCTCAGTACCTCGCAGATGGACGCAGAGCCTGACACTGTTGTTATCTAAACAGAGGCAGCTGGATTTCCACTTCAGCCAGGGGATAAGACAACACTGGCTCTTCCTGTCCTTTGAAGCCTCAGCTTCAACTCTTGCAACCTCTGAGTAACTTCAGGAAGGAAAAGACTCTCCACAGGCAAGGTCTCTGAGCAAGAGGGTATGTAAACGGAAACTTTTGGGGTCACACAAACTCATGCAGATAATTTTCTTGTTAGGGAATGGCAAATTGTGATTTATTGTTGCAGGCAACCCAAAGAGAGGAGCAGCAGCTTCCCTCTTCTTCGCCCTTACAATGCTACTGGACACATGCATGCCCCTTCACCAAAAACCACATGCATGTATGGCAGAAAACCAAATCACAATAAGCAGGCCACAAGATGACAGAATCACAGAACCCCAGGACGCTGGG
Source organism: Indicator indicator (assembly GCF_027791375.1). Lineage (NCBI taxonomy): Eukaryota > Metazoa > Chordata > Aves > Piciformes > Indicatoridae > Indicator > Indicator indicator. Next base: position 7,637,923 of record NC_072053.1, on the reverse strand, counting down.
GTTGGCAGGGACCTCTGGAGATCATCCAGTCCAACCCCCCACTGCCAAAGAAGGATCTCCCCTGCTAAAGCAGCAGTACCCACAGCAGCTTGCCCAGGATCACAACGGCCATGGGGGCTTTGGAATCTCTCCACAGAAGGAGACTCCACAAGCTCTCTGGGCAGCCTACTCCAGACCTCCAGCACCCTCACACCAAAGAAATTTCTCCTCCAGTTCAGATGGAACCTCCTGGGTTCCAGTTTGTGCCCATTGCCCCTTTTCCTGTTACTGGGCACCACTGACAAGAGTCTGGCCCCATCCTCTTGCCCTGCTGCTCTTTAAATACTGATAAACTTCAGTAAGATGTCTTCAAACTCTGATAAAATAATAAAATAGAAGGGGAAACAGTAGATAATTTTTCATCAGGATTTGCCAAGATTTTCCACCCACTTTTGAGATGGGGAAATAGTAGCAAGGCCAAGAAGGCTCCACAGTGGAGGAAATCTTTCATGAAGAAGGGCTTTGTGAAGCAGCCTGAAAGATTTATAACTCATCTAATACAACACATGAATCATAGAATCATAGAATGGGAGAGGTTGGAAGGGACCTCTGAAGATCATTCAGTCCAACCCCCCACTGCCAAAGAAGGATCCCCCCAGGCAGGTCACACAGGCATGCATCCAGATGGGTCTTGAAAGTCTCTAGAGGAGAAGACTCCACTCCATGATTCAGATAAAGATCTTCCAGTTCAGAGCTCAGAACAGATTCTCATCAATTGTAACCACCAGGCACAGCTATACTGGCAAAGGCAGCACAGACCCTCCAAGCTCTGGAGACAACAGGTGTGGACCTGCTCTCCATCAGGCCTGGAGAGCCACAGCACACAACTTCCACCTCAGCAGCCCTGGATGAGGAAACAGAGTGGGAACTGGGAAGCTGTCTCACTGTCATGAAGTCATCCCCTCATGCTCCTGCTGGTCTTGGATCAGCCTGGTGATCAGCTTGCTCAGGTCATGTATTGCTGAGTAATGCTCCAGAAGACCTATGTGCTTCTTGCTCTGCATCACCCTCAGCATGAGCCTGCTCAGCAGATACCACAAATCACCTTCCAGTGCTCACGACATTAGTCACAGAAGTGATGCCAGGTAGTGATGAGTCAACAGAAGAAAGAGGAGTGTCATTTCTTTAGTGAAATGAGTGCTGTCATGCTTCTGTATCAGGACCATGGATGCTGCACAAAAGCACTCTAAAACCCCAGCTTCCCATATAGGAAGCTACTAATTTGTCACAGGCAGTCCTTCTTTGGTGAAATAACCTCAATTCTCCTACTCAACAAGCCTCAGGGAGAGACTCTGGTATGTGAAAAGCAGCACATTTGCTAGGAAATGGAGAAACTGTCCTGAAATTTTTGCATCAGTCTCTGCCTCTGGTGGTTTCACCCCAGCTGCCAGACCAAGACTTTTCTGTAGCTATCAGCCAAGCCACAGTGGTTGATTCCTGAAACCAGAGTACACCACTGGACAAATTGGGATGGCATGGAGAACACTGAGCAATCCTCCCTGCTCACCATGGGAGGAGCCAGCTGGGCAGAGCTGCTGTAGTGAAATGTCTGTGGTCCTCTGGGCAGGATCTGAAGAAACAGCAGCTGTTTGCCCTGTGAGCATGGGACCTCCAGGTTGCTCATCAGGATGCCCAGAACCATGAAGAACACCCAGCCAGCCACCCCTGCCCTAAAGCACAAGACATGCCTGCTAAACTTTCTGCACTCACTCTCCACAGTTGCTGCTGTACTTTGAAGAAAAAATCCTGCTGTGGTTTTAACTATTTGCCCATCTTTTTAAGCTGAGAGCTCATCATTTTCAACTTAAGAAGACCCACTTAAAAAAAAAAAAACAAAAAAAAACCCCCAACCCCTCAACAACAAAAAAACCCCAAAACACCAAAAAACCCAACCCCCAAATCCTATAAATTCACAGATATCATGGATGGCAAAAGACACTTTGTGAAATCTGCAAATTCTGGCTCTCATCAATCAAAAATTCAAAATGTGAAAAAGATTGGACAAGGCAGAAAAAGCCAGTCCGTCTCTCCCACAACATTTCATGCCTGCTTTTTTTTGTGTGTGTGTGTTATCTATCTACCAAATGATAAGCTCCTTGAAAGAGAACCACTTGCCTTTTGTTTGGTCCTGAACACACAGTTGGAAGTTCAAGCATCTAGCACACAGAGCTGATTCCTCTTTGCCTAATTTTAAAATAAGCTAAACAGAACATACAGCTATTTAGTCAGATCAAAGGCAGCTGGAGCCACCCCTGGTGTTTATTTCCAAACCATTACACATCACTAGCAAGATATTCCCCATGATCCTCTGATCTTGCAAGGTTCATAAGCAATGCTTAAAACTAAAAGCAACTGTGAGCTTTACTTCTGCTCCTTTTCCTCCAAAGTCCTCTTCAGGGATGAAAAACACCAGGATAGGTTTTCTGTGTTTTTATTTCACCATCACAGCTTCCCCAGGGCAAGTCCTGCTCAGCAACCCCCTACCACAAGGAGTGTGGCTGTATCTTACCACCAGATTCATAGATTCCTAGAATGGTTTGGTTTGGAAGGGACCTTAAAGATAGAACCATAGAATCAGTCAGGGTTGGAAGGGACCACAAGGCTCATCCAGTTCCAACCCCCCTGCCATGGGCAGGGACACCTCACACTACAGCAGGCTGGCCAGAGCCTCATCCAGCCTGGCTGCAAACACCTCCAGGGATGGAGCCTCAACCACCTCCCTGCACAACCCATTCCAGGCTCTCACCACTCTCATGGGGAAGAACTTCTTCCTCACATCCAGCCTGAATCTCTCCACTTCCAGCTTTGTTACATTCCCCCCAGTCCTGTCACTCCCTGAGAGCCTAAAAAGTCCCTCCCCAGCTTTCTTGGAGCCCCCTTCAGATCCTGGAAGGCCACCAGAAGGTCACCTCAGAGCCTTCTCTTCTCCAGACTGAACAGCCCCAACTCTTTCAGTCTGTCCTCATAGCAGAGCAGCTCCAGCCCTCTGCTCATCCTGGTGGCCCTTCTCTGGACACCTTCCAGCACTTCCAGATCCCTCTTGTAACAGAGGCTCCAGAACTGGATGCAGTACTCCAGGTGGGATCTCACCAGAGCTGAGCAGAGAGGGAGAATCCCCTCCCTTGACCTGCTGGCCACACTTCTCCTGGTGCAGCCCAGGCTCTGCTTGGCTTTCTGGGCTGCAAGTGCACATTGACAGCTCCTGGTGAGCTTCTCCTCCCCCAGCACCCCCAAGTCCCTCTCCTCAGGGCTGCTTTCTAGCCAGTCCCTGCCCTGCCTGGATTTGTGCTTGGGATTGCCTTGACCCAGATCTCCTAGTCCCAGCTCCTCTGCAGGGACACCTTCCACTAGGCCAGGATGCCCAAAACCTGGTTGAAAGTCTTCATGTAACTGGACCATGACCAGGTACTGTTCACAGCTCCCATCCCTGGGAACCTCAATGACAGAATTATCAGGGTTGGAAGGGACCCCATGAATCATCCAGTTCCAACCTCCCTGTCAAGGGCAGGGACACTTCACACTAGATCAGGTTGCTCAGAGCCACACCCAGCCTGGCCTTAAAAACATCCACATCTCTCCTCTTGTAAAGACAAGACCTCACTCACCAGACCCCAACAATCTAAAGGCTTCTGCACACTTTGGGAGAGATGCACTACTGGAGCACATTAGTTTTCAACATATTTAAAAACACATAGAGTGGTAAATCAGTTCCATCCATATGCACACACTTACAGTCATGCAAAAGTCCTTTTAAGCTGCACCAGAAGAAATCTTACACCAGGACAAATGCCCTGTTGAGAGGTCACCTCAGTTTAACTAAATTCCTTTCTAAACTACTGATTGAACTCACAGAAACCCTGAAGCATAGAGAAACTTTACTCTGCTGAGCCCATCCTGAGCCTCCTACTCCTAACCTTGGAGCAGAGGACCTGGACTAACTGCAGGAACAAAACAGCTTCCCTCATGGAAAGGGAGTGAGGGTTCACACCAGACTTGAAAGGAAGCTTTCCTGAGCTCAACAACAGATGTGCTGCTGATGTTTTCTGTTTAATTTTTTTTTTCCTTTCCTTGTAACCTTTGTGTGAACTTCAGAAATGAATAGCTTTGGTTTACAGACTTGTGCTCCTGGACCAAACAACCCCGTGAAGCTGCCAGTCCTTTTCACCCTCACCCCCTGTATTGCTAACCTTAGACCCTGCCCCACTAACACAGCCAGAGGTGCAGGTGCAAGCCTGAGCAAAACATTATGAACAGCCCACAAAACACCCTGGTGCTAGGATATGGAGAGACATTGCTCCTACATAAGGTGGGACAGCTTGTCCTTTCTGGTGGGACACAGCAGATGCTTTGAGTCCCATGAATCTCTGAAACATCTGACACCAAAGCATTGTTAGATGTGGATGGAGTATTTTGGAACAGAAATCACAGAATCCCAACATGGTGGGGGTTGGGAGGGACCTCTGGGGATCATGTAGTCCAGTGACCCTGCTAAAGGAGGCTGTTGAGCCTTCAGAAGAGCAACCTGAGATCTGGGGATCTTCTCAATGCTCAGCAAGAGCTAAAGGGCTTGTATGGGGCAACAATGTGGGCCCAGACTCTTGTCAGTGGTGCCCAGGGATAGGACAAGAGGCAAAGGATACAAACTGAAACCCAGGAGCTTCCACATGACCATGAGGAGAGATTTATTTGGTGTGAGGGTGCTGGAGGTCTGGAGCAGGCTGCCCAGAGAGGCTGTGTAGTCTCCTTCTCTGGAGAGATTCCAAACACCCCTGGACACTGTGATCCTGGGCAAGCTGCTGTGGGTGCCCTGCTTTAGAATCACAGAATCGTAGAATCATAGAATCAGTCAGGGTTGGAAGGGACCACAAAGATCATCTAGTTCCAACCCCCCTGCCATGGGCAGGGAAATGTTCATAGAAGGCTATCAGGTTTGTCAGGCAGGATTTGCCCTTGGTGAAGCCATGCTGACTGTACCCAGTCACCTCTTCACTATTTTTCTGTCTCAGTAGTGCCTCCAGGAGAATCTGCTCCATGATGTTACCAGGCACAGAGGTGAGCCTGACTGGCCTGGAGTTCCCTGGCCTGTAGTTCCCTTTAGCAGGGGGGCTGGACTGGATGATCTCCAGAGGTTCCTTCCATTCCCAGCCATGCTGGGATTCTGGAAGATCTGCACCAGCCTTGCGCCAGACAAACATCCTACTTGCCAGCAGCTTGCCAGTGTGCGGTATTTTCCCTTGTTGAGGTGATAACTAAACTTCTACTAGAAGCTCATCCAAGTAAAGATGGAGCTGGCTGGTGTGATCCATTTGATCCAAAAAGGGCTTCCTTTAGGACTGATGACATACCTAGTTTTGTACAAAAATAACTCTTGCAACATACACAGAATCATAGAATCACAGAATGGTTTTGGTTGGAAAAGACCTTTACAACCATCAAGCCCAACACCATTCTCTAACTCTACGCAGTCTGGTGCTAAACCATGTCCCTCAGCACCACAATATTCAGCACTGTATTTTGCGTGCCTGCTGCCTCCAATGAAACATTTTTTTCCCTCTGGCTATTGTTGGGGCAAAAGTTATTTTTATCATGGGTTGTGTCCATCCCTATGGATATAAAGACAGCTCTAAGATGGTCAAAGTGACTTCTGTAGAGATGTACAAAGCACATGTACAGAAGTCAGTCATTGCTTCAGGTTTATACACTAATGAAGCAGAAACTATGTCCCCTTTAGAGCAAGTGTCCCCTAGCGTTGCCCTACCTTAAGGAAAACAACACCTCAAAATGCTGATGACAGCAAAGCCTCTTAAGTCCATCATTTGAATATCTGACAGCAACCACCAAGAAGAGACAGCACTAGCTCTAAAGGGCTCTAATGCAGGTACTGGGGAAATTTTTCTCTGTTTTCTCATTTTCAGTATTTCATAGTATATAGCTCTTCCAACATTTATCTGGCACACAGACCATGGAGAGCCTACCAAATCTGTAGTCTCATGTCTTCCATGGGTTACTGCAGCACTAAACCCATCAATAAAAAAATGTTTTCACACCCTGTATGTCAAAATCTATTTTACTCTTAAGGATGGTACTTCTCCTAAGATAAGAAAATGCCGTAATTTTACTTCTCTTTTTTTTTTTCCCCATTTTTTTCTTTTGAGGGCAATTATGATTTTACCTCAGGAAGTGAACTGCAGTGATACCACATGGCTCAAATTAAGAGATATCAGTCCACTTCTTAAGTAAGCTGGTAACCTTTGATTACGAAGCAACACTAGTGGGAAGTGACAGCAGCAGTGCTGGGGAGAGCAGGGTTCTGCTCTGGAAGCCCTTAGCAGCTGTGACAGCATAGATTCAGCCAATTTTTATTGAAAATAGCCTTCCACCAAACCCTTCAGCTCGTGAGCAGCTTGTTTATTCCTACTTAAAAGGGTCTGAGTTGAGAGTCCCAGCGCAAGGGCTAGGAGTGATGTTTTTTTTTTTAGCAAGCATTGGGTATGGATCACTAAAGCATGGCACAAAGGAGACTGAAAAGCCATCAGCTGGGAACAGCTTTTGGTCACTACTAAACAGGGGGCAGATTTGAACCAGTGACCTAGAAGTGAAAGACTTTGTAATCTGATTATCAATCCCTTGAGCCATCCCATCCCTCCCCTTTTTTTTTTTCATCCTTTTTTTTTTTTGGTTGTTGTTTTTTTATTTTTTTTACTGATAAGAGAAAAGAAGAGTCTTATTACCTAAGCAACTTTTGTAGCCTGTTAGCAATGCAAAAGCTTTCATTTAGCGCTTAAAAAGGAAAAGTCTCATGGGCACGCTTATTAGTCCCATCTCAAGCACAGGCTCTGTGTTATATATACATTTTTTCCCCCTCTCCCTTCCTCCCCCTCCCCATTAATTTAAAAAAAATAAATGCATTGGTATAAAAGCACAGCACAACAGCTTTTTTTTTTTTTCTGGTAATGATTTACAGTAAAGTTCTTGCTGATTAAAATAGGTGCTGATGAGAGGGTTTCTGGGTTTTGGGTGTTTTGGTGGGGTTTGGTTTTGCTTTTTTTTTTTTTTTTTTTTTTTCATAGCTGTGGAGCCAACAGAGCCCTCCCTGGCAAAGGAAGAGACAAGACACTCCTTTTGTCAGCAAATACTCCAAAGAACACAAAACGCCTTTCCGAGGGTAGGGCTGCGCAGCGCAGCGCAGCGGAGAAGCATCTCAGTCGCTTCTGTTTCATGCATAAATCACACTTTTTAAACAACCACCATGATATGCCTCCTCAGCCAGCAGCAGGACAAGTTGGTAAGTGTTAAGAGTCTCATCATCAAATATTATTTCAAGGTGCAAACAGGATCTCCCCCAAGCGTGCCAAGGCCCACTTAAATAGCCTTTAAGAGGCGACGAAGCTATTGTTTCCCCTTTTCCTCCTATGTCCCCTTCTCAAGACCCTCGGGAAGAAATCTGGGAGACCTTTTCTGCCAGTTTCCTACCTCTTTTTTATTTATTTTTCCTCCTTTTCTCTATTCTCCCAGACATTGTGGACTGCACATTAACACTGCTTCCTCTGGCTGGAAGTAATCAACGATTATCTACAGCGTAGCGGCGCAGTGCTGATGTTGTTCTCTGCTGTACTAAACTCAGCCAATGTCTCAAAAAATTAATGCAAGTGTATCAAGGATCTGAAATTAACTTTTGTTTTGGTTTGTTTTTTTAATAGCCATAAGCAGCATCCTGCTAGGAAAGGGAGTAAGGGGTGGGCGGGATCCTATTACAGCAGCTCTGGCATCTCACTGCCTGTGGACTGGCAGTACAGAAAAAACAAGATTTCAGATTATCAAATGGTGAATGCAAGAAGAGTTGTTCTGTATTTATTGTCCATTATTATTATTATTTTATATATTTTTGTTTGTGAACTGATAAGGCAAAATCTAGGTGATGCTTGCTGTTCTTAAATGACAGGTCTGTTACCAAAGATCAGGTGGGAGACCACACTGCCCAAAACTGCTGTGTGGTTATACAGAAATAATTAACATCCCTCCTCCCAACTTATTTATAATAAACATCCCATATCCTATCCCCTGGAGTTCTGCAGTTGCTTCCAGGAGAGTTTATCAGAAATTTATACATTCACCATTCAAACAATGCATTGCTGAAGAACTTAGAATGGCTCAAAAAATTCACTCTGACATTTGCATTTGTTGGGCTAACATAACATAAATTCGATTCACTCTGCACAAAGTCTTATGCTGGCTCTGCCTTTTGTCAGACATCATTCCTGGCTAGGGTGGTATTTTAGGAGCTGATAAAAACCTTAGTTTTACTATATAAGAATAGCACTTAAGTTTCAAACAGCTGAGAAATCTGAATTTATAGGCAGGGGAAAAAATCCCCAACATTTTAGCTTTTCACCTTGACTAACAGGTGACTTGCAAGGATCAAGTGATAACTGCACATGCTTATCAGTCCTTGGTGAGAGAAAGTTTATACACCCAAAGACAGTAACAGAAATAAATATCTTTGGCTAAACACCAGAAAGGTAGAACAAAAAAAATCAGACACAGGCCCTGATGCCAAACTGCAACTTAAGCCAAAAAAAAAAAAAAAAGTTATTTTAAATCACAGGACCCTTAAACTCGAGTGCTGGAATTTCATAGCAGGGAAGAACGCCCAACCTGGCAACGTTGGGGCCCCATCCCTGGAGCTACTCAGAGTGAGGCTTGACAGGGCTCTGGGCAACCTAATGTAGCTGAGGATGTCCCTGCTGACTGCAGAGAGGGTTGGACTAGATGACCTGGAGGTCCCTTCCAACCCAGACCATTCTATGATTCTGTCCCACAGGACTCACCACATCACTTTGCTGACTGCAAAGACAGGGGTGAGCTCAGAGCAATGCTTGGTGCCTTCACACTCAGCTTGGACATGGCATTTGGAAATGGTTTAATGTCCACAGTGGTGTTAGGTCAATGGCAGGATTCTATGATCTTAGAGGTCTTTTCCAACCAAATCTGTTCTATGATTGGATGCTGTTTTTCTTGATAGAAAGTCTGATGTTAGTATTAATTTCCTGATGTTTGTGAAACAATGTTTTTATTAACCTGACTGTTCAACCTCTTCTGTTGATCCCATCCAAAATAACACTACTTAAAGAGCCCATGAGTGGAAGAAACATTTGAACTTGGAAGAGCAGCTCAGGTGATTTGGTTCTCTGCAGCCAAGAACCACTTTTCCAAGGGCAATGTAGATGACACACGTTTTGCACATTCCAAAGATGTACTCTTTAGACTTCCTGTTCTTGTCCTCTGCTTCTCCTCTCTTTCTTGACCTTTGCTGAAATAAATCACCCCAACTCCCCAGCAGGCTCCCCAATGTGTTTCTAACACTGTGCATCATGCTTGCTGGCTGGAAGCACAGCTGGCAGGGGATCCAAACCCCATCACAGGGCAAACTCAGCCCTTCTGGCTTTGCCAAGAATGACATTTCCAGGTTCCCCTCCCCACACTCCCCCACCTCTCCTTTAGACACTGCTGAAAATCGGTTTTCCCTTTAAAAATGGAACAGGATGCTCAACTCTTCATCTGTTTGCGAGCACCACTGACTACACCAAATTTTATTAACACAAGGATAAAAGCATAAAGCAACAAGGCATTAAACATCCAAGAATTTATTAATAAGAATTCAATTGTTAATTAAAGCGAGATGACGGAATCCACAGAGTTCTGCTCGCTGTCCCAGAAGGAAGCTGCAACCGAGGACAAGCAGTGCCCTCTAGTGTCACCGGCTGCCGGGAGCCCCCCATTTCACCCCCCCCAACCTCCCCAGCATCCCGGGGACCACTCTGCCGGGTACAAGCATCCCCCCCAACCCAGGACTATTCCTATCTGGGGACATACGTGGGAACATCCTCACATGTGGGAGCATCCCTGCTCAGGAGCATCCCCACTGGGGGGCAAGAGTGGGAGCATCCCTATGTGGAGGCATGCACAGGAGCATCCCCACTCGGAAGCAGATGCAGAGGCATCCTTGTATGGGAGCATCCCTAATTAGGAGCGCAGGTGAGAGCATTCCGAGCCACAAGGGGTGGGAGCATCCTCATCCCGTGGTACACATGGGACCACCCCCACCTGGGAGCATCTCCACCTGGAAGCATTCCCACTTGGAGCATCCTCATCTGTGACAGGTGCACACATGGGAGTATCCCCCTCCAAAGGGTTGTGTGGGATCATCCCCACCTGGGAGCACCGCCCATCCAGGAACATGTATAGGAGAATCCCTGCCTGGGTCCAACATGTGGGATCATCCCCACCCAGAAGAATTCCCATCCCGAGAGTTGTGTGGGACCATCCCCATCCAGGAGCACCCCCATCCAGGAACATGCATGGGAGCATCCCTGTGTGGGATTATTCCCACCTGGGGGCACCCCCATTTATGAAGACACATGGAAGCATCTCTGCCCATGGGCACGAGTGGGATAATCTCCATCTGGGAGCATTCCCATGCAGGGGCACATCTGAGAGCATCCTCACCCAGAAGCATGCCTGGGAGCAACCCTGCCCAGGGGCCGGAGTGGACAGGGGGTGCATGGACAACCACAGCCAGGCATGACCAACATCTCAACGTGTCAGGCAGCTTCACACAGCTCAGATGTGTGTGCGTGCAGGTGTGATCACTTATCACTCTATGTCCACCCTATGTATGCGTGCACACGTGCAGAGCCTGACACTACCAAGATGTCTTTAATGTTGCAGGCAGCTCAGAGGAACACCTCTGTGATGCAGAGCAGCCAGGCCATGCATGAAAGCAGGTGTCAGGAAGCCCAGCAGAATCACTCACTGTGAAGATGTCTAATAGGAACTGCTGAATGCGCAATATGAGGCAGCATAGGCTGAATGGCGAAACTGGAGCGGCCAGAGCACAGTCAGAAGGTTTTGAATCCATCAGAAATTATAATTAAACCTGTAATGAGTGTTTTGACATCTTCTCCCTCCCCTCCCACATCCACCTCCTCTTTTGTGTTTGGTTTTTTTTTTTTGTTAATTGGAGTTTAACACTATTTAGACTTTATTACGGTCTGGGATCAACAATTTTGTAGCGTAACTTCTACGTCTTTCAGCAGATTACCTCAAACTTCTCTCTCTGGGTAATAAAAACACTCCCTCAGCCTTCTCAAAAATTTCCCTCTGATGGGAGAAACCCCACAAAAACTTCAGTAGGTGTTTTGTTTGAGCTGAAACCACAGCAGAGTCACGCTAGGTTTGTTTAGTTTTTCACCTTGCTTCATAAACTTTTGACAAAAGGGGGAAAGCTATCTGCTCATGAACATCATGAGTTCATTAGCATTCACCTCTCCCACCAAGCACAGGCAATAAAATAAGGAAACAAAGACAAAAGGTATAAAAGAACAATACAAGATGGCACCAGTTGCAGGTACACAGGGTGTGTGGGGGAAATAAAAATCCCCCAACACAATAAAAAGGCATCCACGAGGTCTTAAATAAATCAACCTTGTAAAAGTGCAAAAAACATCCCCCCAAATTAAAAAAAACACCAAACTCACTGAATCCTGACAGTGCTGCCCAATTTCACCTGCATTAAAAAAAAAAAAAGCAGTTTATTTAAAGATATATTTATTTATAGATTTAGTTATCTATAGGTTTGTTTATATATAGATCTATAGATATATTTATTTATAGATCCATCGCGAGGTGTTTGTGTCGCGTTTTTCCACATCGGGCATTAACAGACATTTATCCCCCATCCCTGCCTCTTTCAGAAGCAATGGAAATAATTAGGCTTTTAGGAGAAGATCACAACAAACTGATTCCTGTTTAAATGTGCACAACAAACTGACTTCTGTTTGGATATGAGTGAGGCAAAACGTGCATCAGTTTGGGAGACGCACGGCTGCAAACGCAGACTGACAGCAGACGTATTTAGGCACCTTGCAATAACTAGTAGGCTACAAATGCTGATGCAACTTTAATTGCATCAGATTCATTAAAATCTCTAAGTGGCATAGATGCATTGAGGCTTAATATGAGGAAGAAAAATAGTGGATCTGGAAGTCTGTTTGCTGTTGGATTTCAGCAGCAATTTTACCACTCTGGACAAAGTTAAGCAAAGGCGACTGAAATAATTTGTCGGCGTTTTTCCAGCAGATATCAATACATAATTGTTGTGTTTTTTTTTTTTTTTTTTTTTTTTTTTCAGGAGGCTTATGGTGCCCCAGGAACCCATCCTGTACCCCAGGCAGGGCTCAGCTCAGCATAAAACCATCTGGGAGACAAGAGGTGAAAGCAACGGTTACATCTTACAGGCACTAAGAAAGTTTTTATTATTCCCCCTTTCGCCCTCCCCCCGCCTTCCCTCCCCGGTTTTCAGGCGCCGAGATGCTGGCGGCTGTTTTAAGGCAGAGAAGAAAAGGCGAGGTCGCTCGCCGCAGCACCGCTTGATCCCTCCTGCCCGGGGATGTCAACCTTCTGCAGAAGATGTGACATGGGAGTTACACTTTAGGCTGGCCAACAAAAGTCGATTTTGCAGGGGTAGAGGAGTTGGTGTTCAGCCTGGAGTTGTTCATTTCAGGATGGGGGTGCTGCCGTGTGGATGTGCTGGCGACAGAAAAGAGGAACCCGACGACTGACGTCCCCTCAGCATCAGTCATTATCATCTCTGCCGCGCAAGGAGGGTTGAAATCAAAATGGAGGGGTTTATTGGCGGGGGGGAGACTTGGGTGTTTCTGCTGCTCAGAAGCACGGTGGCTGAGCAGAGAGAAAAAAAAGGGAGGAAGAGGGATTGATGCTGCCCTGCAAGGGCACGTTTGCTGCTGACAGGGTGGGAAGTTTCACTTGGGATACAGCTGGGTGGAAGAGGAGTGATTGAAGGGGAGTGTGTCGATGTGCGAGAGGTCAGGGGGAAACGGGGAAGGGCTGAAACACACCTCCTGCATTACCAGCATCAATAGGGCTTTGATACTATAGAAATTACTCTGCTAAAAACTTATTAAGAATTTTATACCAGCGATATATACTCAGGGCGATCGCATGGGGAGAGAGATGCTCCGTGGGCAGGGAGATGCAGGGAGCAGCACGCTGGGGCATTTGCCTATGTGCCTTTGGCTTCCCAAATACAGGAGGATGATTCTACTTTTTTTTTTCCACCCCCCCTCCCCTTCTCTCCCCCATTCTCTCTCCTCCCTCCCCCGACCCCCGCCCCCCCCTCCCCCCCCCCCCCGGATGTGTTCTGAGCTACCTGATTTAGAAATATTTGTTTGAACTTCAAGGAAAAAGAAGTTACTCCTGCATGCACGGAAGGGGAAGCAGAAGGCAGAATGATTTCCTCCCCCCCCCCCCTTCAAAATAAGGTATCTCGAGGAATGCACATTACAGAACTGATTTTAATTTTAAGCAGCCACAAGCTATAGACTTGCTATCCCCCCTCCACAGATTCCACCAAATATAGTGACATTGAAATTTCAAATTTCTTTCTTTCCTTTTTTTTTTCTCCCTATATCACTCTTTTCACAATTAAGAGCAAAAAAACCACCCCAACCATACAAATCTTTGCTTAGATTGTACTTAGCAGAACGCTGCGGAACATAAAAACGTTATCGGGTAGATAGAAAAGAAATGCAATGCAAAAGCAATGCAAATAATAACTTGCATCATTATTTTCTCTGCCATGCAATAAAAACGAGCCAAATTGGGATTTAGCCTCTACTCAAATAGGACAATTCCTTCTTTCTTTTTTTTTTTTTTTTTTTTTTCCCCTGGGCTTTTTTCTTTTTAGCTGCAGAAAGAAAGGCGCTGGGAAGCAACATGGGAGTCTGCAGAGCAGGATAATTCTAATGGTTTTGTTTCTGTTACATACTATTCTTACAAACACCATCACCCATTGCCCTCTCAGAAATAAAAGGGAGGCCCGAAGGGTGATCCCACAAATTCTGGTGCTAAGCAGCCTCTTAGCTGCAGCCTCTCCTCAAAACAGCAATATGACAGAAAATCAACACTTCTGGAGGGAGATAGGGAGGCTCCATCAGTTCTCTCTTCTGGCTGCTGCTGCACTGGATCACAAGCGTTGAGGAGCTCTTGATCAAGCCTTTGTCAATTAAACACCTCATTTTACCTCCTCCCCCTCCAAAAAGAAAATAATTAGCATAAATAAACCTTAAAACCTTTGGAAAAATGCTCTGGACTATCTTGCAATGTGATGGAAGTTTGCCAGTTAGATCATCAAAAGGTTCTCAGTGAAGGGCAGCCACCACGAATGTATGATGCATGGATAGTAAAAAATGTTTAGGTGGGAATGAAGCAGCAGAAAACATTTTCCACTGCTGTGTGATATCTGGTACCTGGACTTTGGGAAGACCTGCCAGGAAAAAACAGCCATGGAACCACATCTTATCTTCATCAACGTGCTTGTAAAATAAAAATGCCACAGTGACACAGGGGAGGGAGGTGACACTTCAGACATCCTCTGTAATTCTTCCAGTTTCCAAATACGATGGATTTACAAACTAAAAACAACAACTGAACCCCACAGACTTTGGTATTTCATTCTTTATATACTTAATCTGGGAAACATCAACCCTGTGTCTTAAAAAATACGACTTCTTTTTTCCTCCCACTCATGGAAGACAGATTATCCATGGGAAAACTTAAAATTATGATTTTTTTTACATCATGCTGCTGTCCTTATTTTGATCAGGTTTTACCAAGTGAAAACGATTTGCTAACGCCCAGCAATCCCACAACTACTAAAGCCCATTCAGAACACTTTATTTCAAACACATCCAGACCATCACTTGGGTCTGCAAATATCTGCTGAGAAAAACCTCACTCTACAACATCCGTGGAGGGTACTGCACCACCTGAAACTACCTATTTATATACATCTTCATCACATTTTTCTGAGGCATCCACTTTGTTTAACACCACAATGTTCTGCATGCTGCCTGTACTTGGGTTTTTGTTGTTGTTGCTTTTTTTTCGTTATTTTTCTCCTCCCTACCCGCTGAGATTATTCTTACCTGAAGTAAGAAATTAGCTTTCTTTTCTTCGTTTTAACTGCATTTATACATAGAATCAGTCAGGGCTGGAAGGGACCACAAGGATCATCTAGTTCCAACCCCCCTGCCATGGGCAAGGACACCTCACACTAGATCAGGCTATACATATATATAATTTATATATAAATATAAAAAATACAATTATAAATATATATAAAAATATATTTTATTTAAAAAAATAGATATATTAAACAAACAAACAAACAAACAAACAAATAAAAACTCTTCCTATCCTTTTCCTTTTCAAAACTGAAAAAACCCTCACCAAAATCTCTTTTGCTACCAGGGATTTTCTATTTATTTATTTATTTTCGGGGCCTTGTCGCCCTGTGCAGTTCATGCATAGAAGCAAGTCCAATGCTTTTCTCCAAATGAATAACACAGATAATGGTCTGCCACGAGATGCTGAGGCTCTTATTTTTCTTTTCTTTCAGAATTAAAAGCGGAGCTCCACTCCTCACTTAAGAGATTAGCTCATATTTAGCCTGCACCCATCTCCTAGGCTCACTGATTCAAATATCAGGGGAAAAAAAATAGCTTAAAATAAGTGAAAAGTGTTGCAGATGCACAATCTGTGCACAATGCAGGGACACACAACGTATAGATCTGTAAAGCTTGCACAGGATATCGCTGTGTATAGCAGAAGAGTTGTGGGTATAAATATCCCAACGATTTCATTTATATACTAAAAGGGAGGAAAAAAAAACAGAACAGATTTCTAGTGACTATCCAGCTTCTTGTTTTCCCTGCAGATCTTTTTTGAAATCTGTATTTGCATGTTCATCCTTTCTCTCCATAAAAGCCCAGAAGTCATTGAAGCGAAAGAAAAAAAAGAAATAATATAAAAAGAACCCAGAAAGAGATCCTCTGCACCACTAGGTCAAGGCATCCTTTTGCGCTTCTAATAATGGCCTGTCCTATTACATTTGTTATTCATATAGACTAAGGATAGACAATTTTTAGGTATTATATAGCTTTCTTCTGGAATATTAGCTTTGTGGCTTTGAGAGGCCATTTTCTAAAGATCCTAATAGTCAAATGACATCTTGGGAAATGTTACCATTCTCGCTGCATTTGCATGATAATGAAGATGAAATTTCATAGACGCTACCTGAATTATACTTATCTGAAGTTTTGTTTTACCCAACGACCAAAGGAATATCTTCCCTAAGCCAATGTATGGCAATACAATGCCAGACATTATTGCTTCAGTGAAAGACATGAAACTATAATCCAAGTGATAAAAGAAAAAAAAAAACCACCCTACAAAACCCTACCACCCTACCCTGTGTAATTTATCTAGTAGAGTTAATACGATCTCAGCTGTGGATCTCTGAAGGCTTATTTCCTTTGAAGAAAATGTTACAGTAAAAATACTACCTATATATATATATTATATATACATATATATATATATTTTTTTTTTTTACAGATGATGAAGGAACCTTTCCACGATGCTCCACAGGACAGCAACTCTACCATAACATTTTATTTTTCACCAACACCTATCTCAAACACATGCTTGGTAAAGTTGCCAAGTCAGCTTATTCGATAGGCATGAGCCACCCTTTGGGTACAACCCTGTTTCACCTCTACCTACAGCAAAGTCCATGTGCCAAACCATTTGACACTCAAAGGGTCACATTTGACACCCAAAGGGTCACATCTGACACCCACAGGGTCACCCTCTGGGTACAACCCTTTGGGTACAGCCCCATTTCACCTCTATCTACAGCAACGTCCATGTGTCAAACCATTTGATACCCAAAGGGTCACCCTCTGGATACACCCTTTGGGTACAACTCCACTTCACCTCTACCTACCATGTGCCAAACCATTTTCTGGGTAAAAAAACATCTAGTTTTGGTGGATGACAACAACGAGCATCTTTCACATAATGATGCATGTAGGCAAGCACATGGCTCTTGGAATTGGCAGTGGTGGATTTCAGATCTTCTGAATATGGGTTGTTATTGCAGCAGGCATCAAAGAGCTCCATCCCCTGCAAGGGTGAGCCAAGAACCTGGCTGCCAACCCTGGGTTTTGCTAGCCAGCCCCTGACACACGGCGTTGGTGACAAGAAGGATGTTGTGAGGAAGTGTTTGTCCTCTCGGAGCAACACAGAGCTGATCAATCCATTGGGATGCTCATGACCCATTCTGAAGCACAGCTCCAGAAAGCCAGAATCTGACAGTTTTATCCCAAAGATGTCATTTAAAAATATTTTTGTTAAGGCTAGAGAGAATTTAGTACAAATCACACAAGTGACAATCTGACAAAATTAATCTAAGCAGAAACACCAGGACAGATTAAGTCTCCACTTATAACTGCAAACTCTTTGAAGACAGCAGTTTTGGGTTTTGCTGGCAGCTACAGGCATTGTTTGAAAAAAACCCCAAAGCCCCCAAAATAATAATAATAATAAAAACATAAAAAGAGAGAGAAAAGCCACAGCGTGGAATAAATGGTGTACATAATGGTGATTCAGTTTAATACAGCTTTTGAGTACACTCTGATATTAAGTATGCAAACACATCCATATTGGAAAACAAAAAAAACCCAAAAAACCAAAACAAACCAACAAAAAAAAAAACCAACAAAAAAAGGAAAGATAAAGAAAAAGAAAAAACAAAGAAAAAAGAGAGAGGAAAGAAAAAAGAAAACGAAAGATAAAGAAAGGAAAAAGGGTAAGAAAAAGAGAAAGAAAAAAGGGATAAAAGAAAAAACATTAAAAAAAAGAAAAAAAGAAGGGGAAATCAGAAAAAAGAGATAAAAAAGAGACAAAAGGATAAAGAAAAAAGAAAGAAAAAAGAAGAAAAAAGGAAAGATTAAAACAAAGAAAAATAAGGGAAAGGAAAGAAGTAAAAAAAGAAAGAAGAAAGAAAAAGAACAAAGAAAAGAGAAGAAAAAGGAAAAAGATAAAGAAAGGAAAAAGGAAGAAGAAACAAAGAAAAAAGAAGGGAAAAAACGAAAAAGAAAGACACAGAAAGGAAAAAGAAAGAAACAAATAAAAAGAAGAAAGGAGAAGAAATATAAAGAGAGGGAAAAGAAAGAAAAAAGATAAAGAAAAAATAGAAAAATAAAAGGGGAAAACAGGAAAAAAGAAAAATATAAAGAAAAAAGAAAGAAGAAAGGAAAAGAAAGAAAAAGAAAGATGAAGAAAATAGAGAAAGATAAAAAAGAAAGATGAAGAAAAAATAAAGAAGGAAGGAAAAGAAAGGAAAAAGAGAAAAAAAAAAAGGGAGGGGGAGGAGAGAATAAAATACTTATCCTGAGTAAAAAAAAAAAAAAAAAAAAAAAAGGAAAGACCTATACTCAAAGGAACATCTGAATAAAATTGAGACATCTGCAGTAAAGTTTTTCTCCCCTTCTCCCTGGAATGTTTGAGATGAACTCGGCGTAACACTGCCTTCCAAGAAAAGACAGGGTGATCAATGCAGGAGCACATCAGGCTCCCTTGGACAGGCCAATCAATGCAAGAAAGAACCTTGCCCAGGGCTTTATGCAAATAGAAGCACGTCCTGCAACCCGGGGAGGGAACATGCGCAATAGATCAATGGCATCTGAAAAACCTTACAGCTATATCAGCCTCAGACAGTAAATATATAATGATGAATCCCTCACGTTCAGCCATGAACTCTTTAAACTAGGTTATTTTCAACAGCTGGTTAAAAAAAAAAAAGAAAAGAAAAGAAAAAAAAAGAAAAGAAAAAGAAGAGATCTGCCAGGGCTGCAGACAGCAATGCCAGAGAAGAGAGATAAGATGACTAAGGGTTAAGTTAACAATGCCTCCTTTTTTTTTTAAGGCTGAGAATATATAACCTCTGTACTTTTAACATGCTGTAAAACACTGGAAGTTATGTGTCCACTGGGGCAGGGAGAGTGGTTGAGGTTTTTCTGTCATTATTTTGATACTTCTATTTCTTTTTTTTTTTTTTTTAATTTACCCAGTAAAATATTCATGGGGGGAAAAAATAAACAAAATAAAAAGGTTTATCATCACTTACATGGACTAAAATACCAGAGATCTAACATCACAATCAAATGCTCTGTTGATTGAAATTTAGTCCTTATTTGTTCCACGTTTTTACTACCCTCAACTATTTCAGACTGTGTTTTAAAGGAACCCAACTTTGGCTCCTAAGCAAACCGGCTGATATAGAACATTAATATTTCAGAAGCACTCCCAAACTGGAACGAAAACTTGGTAAGGTGCACAAAAGCAATATTCATGACCACAGCACCACAAGGGTTCACCTTGTAACTACATTAAAAACTGCTAAAGTAACAACTCTTCCCACGGAGGCTTGTGGGGAATGATTTCCTAAACAATATTCATCATCTGTTCTGGGGAAGGGATGGGGAGAGAAAGGAGGAGGATGAAGGAACAAGCAAGAAAGCCTGGAAAAACTTTTCCTCTGAAGAAACTTTGCTTTTAAAGA
Source organism: Indicator indicator (assembly GCF_027791375.1). Classification (NCBI taxonomy): domain Eukaryota; kingdom Metazoa; phylum Chordata; class Aves; order Piciformes; family Indicatoridae; genus Indicator; species Indicator indicator. The sequence goes on along the minus strand of NC_072053.1, from coordinate 7,618,398 downwards.
TCACTAGCAGCTCCTAACTTCACAGCACAAAGGTATAAGGCTCCTGCCAGGCAGGCAGAGCCATCCCAGGACAGAATATAATCCAAGTATCCACGAGAAAATAAAATACCTTGGATTAATCAAGCTTGTCAAAGGTGGTGAGCTTTGTATCCTGATACTGCAGGGTTTGCTATTACTTTGAATTTCCCATGGAAAATAAATGGGAAAAGCATAAAAATAACTCCTTGAAATGTTTATTCTTCATGCATTTAGGAGGAAATGTTACTCCTGAGTTTCGATGCTCTGCATTAAAACCCCAGCTCTGTTCCTTGGTGTTAGAAGGCACAATTTTCTCAATGAATATATGTGCAAAAATCTACTTACATGTTTTCACTTGGTATTCACATTCAAGCAAAGCCCTTAAATAGGATTATTTTAACATTTAAACACTGGTAGCCATGCTATTATTAATATTAAAATGCTTTGCTAATACACTGAAAGAGCTATGTAACACATCTCCACTAGATTAAAGAAAGTTCTAGGATAAAATGCAAAACCCAGCTGCTCCTTAAAGCACCAGAGTTTGAGAGCTCCCTTCACTAGGCTGTGTTTGGATTCCTCTTACTCCACCTGGATTTGCAGTGCCTAATATATTATTAACTTGCAGTTCCCCTGGTTGATCCACTAAACCAGGTCTTAAAGTCTTATAAAAATCTCTACTGTTGCACACAAAAGCCACACATACACTTTTCACCATAATTAACATTTAAATTAGCAGCAACACTATGAAAGCAGCAATACTTTGAAAAAAAAAAACAAACTGCAGTTTGAAACAGTTGAACATTTCAGATTAAATAATCAAAATGTACCACAAAACCTGTCAGGAAGTCACACATGTGACTTTCCCGCTTTCCTCATCATGTAGGCAAACCCAAACCTCCTAATTTTCTTTGTAACTGTCCATGCATAGATTCAAGAAGAACAGCAATCACTTTGGACTGTGATGATGTCACAGTTGCAAAATCTTCAGGATTAATCTGCCCTCCAAGCCAATCTAAAGAGATAAGTAACAATTTACAAAGTTAAAATAAAACCTCAAAGACTCTTCATATTGTACCTGCTGGTAAAGCCCAAACCCAACAGGACTCATGTTGCCTTGAAGCTCCAGTGAAGCCAGATTATAGAATCACAGAACCATTAAAGCTGGAAAAGACCTCTCTGATCATCAAGTTCAACCTTCTACCCAACACTTCCATGACCACTAAATCATGTCCCAAAGTGCCATGGCCACATGTTTCTTAACACCTCCAGGGATGGGGACTCCACCACCTTCCTTGGTAGCCTGTTCCAATGCCTCACCACTCTTGCAGGAAAACAAATTCTTCCTAATATCCAATCTAATCCACCCCTGGTGCAGCTTGAGGCCATTACCTCCTGTCATTAGTTACTTGGGAGAAGAGGCCATCACCAGCCTCACTACAATCTCCTTTCAGGCAGCTGTAGAGAGCAATGAGGTCCCCTCTCAGCCTCCTCTTCTTCAGGATAAACAAACCATGGCTATTAATAGTTGCAATGGCCACAACCATATAAAGTGGTGTCCTAAAAATTCCATTTCCATGTTGTTGCGATGCTCCACTGCCAGAAGAGGGGCATCTGCAGAGAATGAGGAGACCTGAAGGGTGCACACAGCCAAAACCAGGGAAAACAATGTAACTGTTGGATTAGATAAAATAAAAAGGAAGATGTGCATCCACAAAAGATTTTACAAGACTGAGAAGGTGAACAAGCCTGAAGATCAGCCTGGGTGTCTGAAGAGCTAGTATGTCTATCCAGGAAAATAGGAGATGGGAGTTTTTATTTATGCAGCAGTACTCAAGGGTAGGACTAGATGTGTACCAGCATCTTAGGAATCCACCTCAGAGAGTCAAAAAAGAATTGGACTGAAATAGTTTACATTAGAGAGAAGTTCCAGACAGAAGAATCTCAGTATGGTGGGGGTTGGAACAGACTTCTGGAGATCACCTAGTCCAAGCTCCCTCCTAAAGCAGGAGCTCCCACAGCAGCTTGCCCAGGATCACAATGGACAGGGGGGGTTTGGAATCTCTCCAGAGAAGGAGACTCCACTACCTCCCTGGGCATCCTGCTCCAGACCTCCAGCATTCTCACATCAGTTTCTCCTCTTGTTCAGATGGAACCTCCTGGGTTCCAGTTTGTGCTCTGTGCCCCTTGTCCTATCCCTGGGCACCACTGACAAGAGCCTGGCCCCTTCCTCTTGCCCCCCACAGCTCCTTCAGCTCTTGCTGAGCATTGCTCAGATCCCCTCTGGGGCTGCTCTTCTCCAGGCTCTCAGCCCCCAGGCTCTCAGCCTTTCCTCCTCACAGAGATGTTTCAGGCTCCTCAGCAACTTCAAAGCCACCACTGGAGTCTCTCCATTAGTTCCCTGTCTCTCTTGAACTGGGGAACCCAGAACTGGACCCAGTGCTCCAGCTGTGGTCTCAAAAAGATGGAGAGGAGGAAGAGTATCAGTATTGAATTTCCCAAGTGTCTGGAGGAGCTCTGATGAATATGGGATGGTTCAGAGAACAATGCTATGGAGGTGCACATCTAGAGATAACAACTTATAACTTGGGAAGTTTGGACAACCAGTGAGGAGATTAATAGCTAGGCAAAAAAATAAGGAAAACCAGTTGGTCTGGGTCCTGGAATTGGGATCAGTGGTGTACTCCACATATTTTAAGAAGATAGTTGCACACAGACATTGTCCTCTCACCTTTGATAGGCTCAGGGGCTGCACAGCTAAAAGGACAATTGAGGTGTTCTTTGAACATGGTTCTGTGCTTTGGCTTTTATTTCTTTCCCCCCTCTTTCAAGGCCAGAATTTGAAATGAAAAATAAACTGACTGGTTAAGTACACTGTCTCATGGAATTTAAAACAGTTGAAACAATACAGGAAAGGATACTCATACAAAGGGATTTATTGAGCCAGGAGGAAGTTTCTAGTCAGATAAAAGGAGAGATGCCAAATATGGTTTTATTTAACATCTTTGTTAATGGTCTGGAATTAATTAAACTTGCAGGTGACATTAAAGCAGAAGAAACTGCCAAGAGAAGTAAGGCATGAAAAAAATACAAAGAGAGCTTCCAAGATTCATAGACCTGTAGGACAAAAAGGGATCGTGATGACAATCTAGTCCATCATCCCACACAGCAAGGGCCACACCGCAGCTAGGTTTATTTTGGATCAAAGTGGAATAATATTGTTGAAGGGGGAAAGATCATCTGGTGCATTCACTACCACTGGGGAAAGAGAAATGGAGAACATTAAAATACTCCAAGGGATGTATGAAGGTTTAGCGGGTAGGAAACTCAAAGAAACTTTCAGGCCACACCTGGAGTACTGGGTCCAGTTCTGGGCTTCTTAGCTCAAGAGAGACAGGGAACTACTGGAAAGAGTCCAGAAGAGCATATAGAGACAGTGAGAGGCCTGGAGCATCTCTGTGAGGAGGAAATGCTGAGAGCCCTGGGACTGCAGAGCCTGGAGAACAGCAGTCCCAGAGGGGATCTGAGCAATGCTCAGCAAGAGCTAAAGGGCTATAGGGGGCATGAGGCTGCAGTCAGGCTCTTGTCAGTGGTGCCCAGGGACAGAAGGGGCAAGGGGCACAAACTAGAACCCAGGAGGTTCCATCTGAACAGGAAGAGAAAATTCTTTGGTGTGAGGTTGCTGGAGGTCTGGAGCAGGCTGCCCAGAGAGGTTGTGGAGTCTCCTTCTGAGGAGAGATTCCAACTCCCTCTGGACACTGTGATCCTGGGCAAACTGCTGTAGGAGCCCCTGCTTTAGGAGGGCGGTTGGACTGGGTGATCTCCAGAAGTTCTTTCCAACCTCCACCATGCTGGGACTCTGTGATTTTGGGGGAAAAAAACAAACAAACAAACAGAGTGCCATTTTGTCTGCATTGACCAAAATGTTGCAGAGCTGAACAAAGGTACTGAAGTTCACCTTGAGCTAACTATAGCTACTGCACTTAACTACACATTCTCAACATACTACCAGAGAAATGTTGTCAGATAGTACTGAATTCAGACTGGCACACAAAGAAAAAAGGAAAAAAAAAAGAAGAAGAAAAGAGTTAGTTATATTTAGTTGGGCACCAAGAAAACAAGGGGATGGAAATATCATAAAAAAATGCTAGAGATCAGAAAGCTCTCCATACCAAAGCTATAAATAAATGTTCACTGTGTAGTGCATGGAGTTTAAAACAATGCAAAGAAATGGATAAAAATATACAACTGGTGAGATGAGGCCATTCTAGAAAAGTCTCTGCAAAGAGAAGCAGAAAGAGCTGTGCCTTTGACTTCCAAATCCCATAGAACACAAATGCCTGTCCCCAGGTAAGTGGACTTCCAAGTAACTCAAAGTTTTACCCATCTCTTTAAAACTAGCATTCCAACTTTGGTGTCCAAATAGAAAATTAATATGAATGGGCCAGGAAGGTCATAGAATTGTAGAGGTGTTTTGGTTGGAAAAGCCCTCTGAGATCATGGACTAGATGATCTCCAGAGGTCCCCTAGCAGTAATATTCAAAACATGATCCTCTCTGGATGCACACAATGCCAAGGTTTTCACAGAATCACAGACACATTCAGGTTGGACAAGACCCTCAGGATCACCAAGTCCAACCATTGACCCGACTCTCCAAGGGTCACCCCTAAACCATATCCCCAGGCACCACATCCAAACCACTTGCAAACACATCCAGGCTTGGGGACTCCACCACCTCCCTGGGCAGCACATTCCAGTGCCTGACCACTCTTTTCCTAATGTCTAGTCTAAACCTACCCAGCGGCAGGTTTAGGCCATTCCCTCTTGTTCTATCACTAATCACCTGGGTGAAGAGACCAGCACCAGCCTCTCTGCAATGTCCTCTCAGGTAGTTGTAGACAGCAATGAGGTCTGCCCTCAGCCTCCTCTTTTCCAAACTAACCATCCCCAGCTCCTTTGGTCACTCTTCATCAGATTTATTCTCCAGGCTCTTTGCAGCTCTCCTCTGCACTGGCTCCAGCATCTCCACATCTCTCTTGTATTGAGGTGCCCACAATACTCAAGGTGTGGCCTCACCAGAGCTGAGTACCAGGGGACAATCCCCTCCCTGCTCCTGCTGGACACAGCATTTCTAATCCCAGCCAGGATGCCATTGGCTTTCTTGGCCACCTGGGCACACTGCTTGGTCATACTCAGCTGCTTGTCCATTAGAAACCTCAGGTCCCTTTCTGCCAGCAGCTTTCCAGCCACACTTCCCCAAACCTGTAGTGTTGCTTGGGGTTGTTGTGACCCAAGTGCAGGACCTGGCATTTGGCCTTTCATTGCAGCCCTCCTCTTCTCTCATCCTAGAGCAAAGCTGGGGATGATGTGAGCCAGGGATACCTACATGGCATTTAAACTCAAACACAAAAAAATGAGAAAGGGCATGCAGCTATGGTGCTCATTGCTTGCTGACCGTTCATCATTCCTCTGTCTCTTCCCATTAGATGATATTAGAACCACTGAAACATTCAGGATGGAAAGACCTTTAAGATCTTTCCAGACTGGAAGCTCTTCAGGAGAAGGCTATCACAGTATGAATGGTTAATAGCAATAAATGGCAGCAAGTGAAATAATGATGTCACTGCACACTCCCCTATTTACTTATTTAGCCTCAGTCTGGCCTAAAATGTTTTCCTTTTCCGTGTTAAAATTGGCAATACATAAATATAAATATAAATACACACATATATATATATGTATGTACATATAGGCACATACATTTTACATGAATTTAGCAACAAAAGCCAAATATGATCAAAAAGTTACTCCCAGTACAGCAGGCAGTGACACGTACCAAGGCACACTTCAGTATTTTTTTGCTCAATCCATCATTTAATTTCCTTGCTGCTTCAACCCCTCACTGTGGGATCTGACACCCCTGTGGCTTTCCCCCCCGCAGGCTGAAGCTTGTGCATTTCAGAAGGCATTAGCAAAAAATGTGTCTGCTGCTTCCAAAATGAAGGCAGAAGAGGAAAAAAAAAAGCCACTTGCAGACATTAGTGTTTGGGGTTGACCTGGTTTTGGTTCAAGCTCAGTGCTTCCAGTGTTTGAGCCATGGAGTGAGCACCAACTCCAGTATTAATCCAAACTGGATCCAACTGTTTGAGGCTGAAAACAAGCACATGAACACAGAATCATAGAATGGTTTTAGCTGGAAGGGGCCTCCAAAGGTCACCTAGACTAAACCCACTGCAGTCAGCAGGGACACCCTCCACTAGATCAGGTTGCTCAGAGCCTTCTGCAGCCTCACTTTGAACATCTGCAGGGATGGGGCCTCAACAATCTCCCTGGGCAATCTGTTCCAGCACCCTCATGGTGCAGAGCTTGTTCCTCACATCCAATCTAAATCTGTTTTTCTCTAAGTTAAGCCATTGACCCTTCGTCCTGTCACTGCAGCCTTTGCAAACAGTCCTTCTTCAGTCTTCTTGTAGCCCACTTCAGGTACTGGCAGGCTGCTATTAGGTTTCCCTGGAGTCTTCTCTTCTCCAGGCTGAACATCCCCAGCTCCTCAGCCTGTCCTCATAGCAGAGCAGCTCCAGCCTCCTGATCTTTGTGGCCTCCTCTGGACCTGCTCCATCAGTTCCATGTTCTTCCTGTGTTAAGGACTCCAGAGCTGGATGCAGCACTCCAGCTGAGGTCCTATCAAGGCAAAGTGGTAGAATCACCAAGGCCATGCTCCTTTTGATGCAGCCCAAGGACTGATGGTCCCAGCCAACAACTCACATAACTCTTGTCTTGTGTGGTGGGTAGCAGCTTTGCCCCACTCCTCCTGCTCCCAAAGAGGCCTTTCTCATTCAATGGTGATAAACCTAATTCCACCCTCAGTTTATTCATGACCAGTTTTAATCCATTTGTTCCTCTGCCAGCATTGTTCTTTGGCTTTCATGGCTCTTCTGAGGTGTTTGCAGAGGGCTGCCAATCCCTTTGAGCTTTCCTTGGCCAGGCTGAACAAGACATTGCTTTTAGCTCTGCTTTTGTAGTGGAGTAGATGCTAAACCTTCCTCTTCAACAGCTATCAAAGTTAGTGTCAGAGCATTAACAGATTACTCAGTAAGCTTGATAAGCCTTGGGAGTGTGGGTACTGTTTCTACAGCTATATTGATCCTGGTGCCCATGGTAGTTAGGCCATCTCCATGTGGCACCACATTATGGCACATCCCCCATTGTTTCTAGCAAAATGAGCTTTTCATTGCTCTGAGTGTAGCTCTTCCCCACATGGAACCATTGCAGGTCAGGTCGGAGAGGGCTCTTCTGAGCATCCTGCTCTAGTTGGAGATGTCCCTGCTCACTGCAGGGGGGCTGGGCTAGATGACCTTTAAAGGCCCCTTCCAACCCAACCCAGTCTGAGGTTCTATGATATCTTCTTCCTGAACTCTGAATTATCTCACATTAATCTCACCAGCGTGCTGGTTGGCATTGACATTTCCCTTCCTGGGACTGAAAGGGATCACATTTGGCTTGTTTGTTGCCTTATTGGGCCGTTCCTTTATAGCCATCAGTAATGAAGTCTCATAGAATCATAATCAGTCAGGGCTGGAAGGGACCACAAGGCTCATCCAGTTCCAACCCCCCTGCCATGGCCAGGGACACCTCACACTACAGCAGGCTGGCCAGAGCCTCATCCAACCTGGCTGCAAACACCTCCAGGGATGGGACCTCAACCACCTCCCTGCACAACCCATTCCAGGCTCTCACCACTCTCATGGGGAAGAACTTTTTCCTCACATCCAGCCTGAATCTCCCCACTTCCAGCTTTATTCCATTCCCCTAGTCCTATCACTATCTGTAATCCTAAAAAGTCCCTCCCCAGCTTTCTTGTAGGCCCCCTTCAGATACTGAAAAGCCACAATGAGGTCTTCTTGGAGCCTTCTCTTCTCCAGACTGAACAGCCCCAAGGCTGAAGTCCAAGGACTTCTCCATTCCTGCTGATCCCTTCCCTGCCCAAGTGCAGATGACTAGCCAGTCACTACCTAACTGTCTTGAAGTTTGCACTACCATCTCCTTAAATTACTATTATTGCAGAAATTCTGCTTCTGAACACCAGCAGTGACTTGTCACCTCACACCTGGAGACGATGTCACTAGCACACTCTTACTTTGTGTGCCCATGCCAGTAAGAGAAATACTAAAAGAAATGTGCTCCAAAGTCAGTGACATCAGTGCTGTCCAATCCTTTTTACACAACCCATTGCTGCTGCTCTATTAGCTCCTCTTGTTCACCCTCATTTGAGGGCTGGAAGCCCAGTGCTGTGAGGCCAGGCTGAGAGAGTTGGGCTTGTTCAGCCTGGAGAAGAGAAGGCTCCAGGGACAGCCTCTGGTGGCCTTGCAGTTCTTAAAGGAGCCAGTTAGAGAGCTGGGGACAGACTGTTGAGTGGGGCCTGTTGTGACAGGACAAGGGGTGATGGTTTGAAACTAAAAGAGGGAGATTTGGACTAGAGAGAAGGAAGAAATGCTTTATGCTGATGGTGGTCAGATCCTGGCCCAAGTTGCCCATGGTAGATGCCTCACTCCTGGAACCAGTGCAGGTCGGGTTGCTCGGGGCTGACTGCAGGAGGTTTGGAGTAGATGACCTTTGAAGGTCTCTTCCAACCCAAACCATTTTAGGATTTCTCATTTGACCTTTTTCAGTTGAAGAAGCATTTTTCCAAGAAACACAACAAAGTACAGCTGAAACAATTAACCAAATGGAACTAAGAACTGTCTACTTTTAGACTTACTTTCCTGAGTGTCCCTGCCTACATAAGGCCTGACTCAAAGAGCTGCTAATGCAACACTTGAAAGATGAGAAAGGTGAGACCTAAAACAGGTAGAGCTGGTTGAAATGATCTGTCCAAAGGCTGGACATATAACCCAGGTCCCCATAAACCTACATGACAGCATCCCATTCAGCTCTTCCAACGGACATTCAACATTCAAAGACTGTCATAGAATCCCAGAATCATAGAATCCCAGGTTGTAAGGGACTTCAACAATCAGCTAGCCCCCCTTTCCTGTCCATCGTCTAGACAAGGTGGCCCAGCCCCTGTCCAGAGGAATCTTACAAAAGCCCAGTGTTAGGGACTCCACCACTTCCCTGGGGACATTATTGCAATGACTGTTTGTTCTCATAGTGAAAAATTTTCCTCTTGTGTCCAGCAGGAATCTTTCCAGGAGCAACTTGTACACATCATCTCTCATCTCTTCCATGGGACTCCTTGTAAAAATGGAGTCTCCATCTTCTTTATAGCCAATCTTTAAATACTGGAACATGAGGTCTCCCTTGAGCATTCTTTTCTCCAGGCTGAACAAATCCAGTTCTCTCAGCCTCTTCTCACACAAGAGCTTCCTAGTCCTTGCATCGTCTCTGTGGCCCTTCTTTGGGCCCTCTCCACCCTGTCCATATCTTTTTTGTACAGCAGGAACCAAAACTGAACACACAATTCCAGGCAGAGTCTGTTTAGTCTTGTTTGTTTGGGTTTTTCATTTGTTTTGGGTTTTGTTTCTTTGATTGATTGTTTTTTTCCTTCCTTTTTTTTCTCAGCTTTCTCTCTCTCTTTCATGCTTCCTATAACCATCACACATCCCATGCTACTTCTGCCACACACCAGTAGATGTATTTAGATTTAATAAGTCAGCCAGGAGAATTAAGTGTTGCAAATAAAATGGTTTTGTTTGGAAAAGAACTTTAAGGTCATTGAGTCCAACCATTCTCTAACTACCAAGGCTGGGGCTAAACCCACATCCCTCAGCACCACATCTCTGCATCTTTTAAACACCTCCAGACATAGGGATACAACCACCTCCCTCGGTAGCCTGTGACAGTTAGAGAACCTTTCTGGTGAAGAAGTTTCTTCTAATGTCCAACTTAAACCTCCCCTGGTGCAACTTGAGGTCAGTTCCTCTTGCCCTATCCCTTGTTACTTGGGAGAAGAGACCAACTCCCACCACACTCTGACTTCCTTTCAGGGAGTTGTAGAGATTCAGAAAGTCTCACCTCAGCCTCCACTTTTCCACAATAAAGAAGCCCAGTTCCCAGAGTTGCTCCTTACCAGCCCTGTTCTCCAGACCCTTCACCAGCTTCACTGCCCTCCTCTGGACATAGAATCATAGAATCATAGAATCAAGAAGGCTGGAAGAGACCTCAAATATCATCGAGTCCAACCTGTCACCCTACACCTCATGCCTATCTAAACCATGGCACCAAGTGCCACGTCCAATCCCCTCTTGAACACCTCCAGGGATGGTGACTCCACCACCTCCCTGGGCAGCATATTCCAATGGCCAACCACTCTCTCTGCCCCTCAATGTTTGTCCTGTAGTGAGGGCCCCAAGACTGAACCCAGTACTCAAGGTGTGGCCTCACCAGTGCTGAGTACAGGGGGACAATCACTTACATCCAGAGTACCTGCTCTGCTCATCAATTCTTGACCCCAAGTGAACATCCAAAATAAGTAAACAGATACATTATAGAAGTGCATATACACATATATAAATAAAATCCACTGTAACAGTGTGAGAGCTGAAATCCCCCTCCCACACTGACAGTGACCAGGCTAGCTCAGTCTGGAAGCAAATGCAAGCTGTATTTACATGCAAAACTACAATCTCTGATGCAATGCAATGAATCTGTACAAACAGACACTATTCACAACATTTACAAATATGTACAATCAACAGAAAAGCACAACCAAGCTCCCTTTGCTTCCCCAAGGGGCCTCCCCCCTCCCAGCCAGAAAGAATCCCCCCAGACCCCCTGGCAGAAGGCAGAGAGCCAAGAAGCAGAGAGGCTGTTAGCTTGTCAAGGTCAGTGTGGTATCTTCAGCCAGAAAAGAAGAAGCAGCAGACAGAAGTTGAGCAAGCTGAGAACTGCCCAACTCCCCAACCTTGTTTTGAGTAGGGATTCTTAAACATTTCTATCTCTCCAATGCAAGTGTTCAGAATAATCATTATCTTGCATTCTTACACCCAATAGTGATTTATTTACATTCTTTCACTTTCTCTGCTCAAACTTTGTGAAGGAAAATTAAGAAGACAGTCTTAAAACCATCACATCCACATATAGCAAACCATTCAACCTGAAATGTCTGGAAAATAAATTAATGAGAAGCTAAGGACAAGGTCACAGCCCCATTCATTAAAGACTCTTAAATTCTGGCACCTGTCAGGTGTGTGTCAGGTTGTGCCAGGTGACACCCAGCCCAGGAGGGGGTGGGCTGAAAAGAACCTGGTTAGCCCCAGGTGAAAAAAGAAACCTCACCCAGGTGGGCAGAGAGACTTGGTCACCCCCCCCTAGGGGGAGGGGTCCCCAGGTCAAAGTCTATTCCACTCCACCTTCCTGTCCACAAAGCCTTTTTAAGGGGAGCCATTTCCTGCATCTCTCTCTTCTCCTGCTCGTACCTGCCTGACAGATCTCTTGCTGCTCCTGCTATTGCTGCAACCATGTGGTGGGGTCTGCTCCATGCTGCTCCAATCACTTAAGGACTGCATCTAAAGAGGATCCATCTTGCATCCAGAGAATCCTTTGCCAGCTGTGCCTGGTTTTGTATATATTTTTATTTACCCATTTTCCTTCTACCTTGTAACCTTCCTTTTACTCAAATGCCTTTTATATTTTGATATAAGCTTCCCTTTTTTTACTTCCAAATTGATCCAAGACTGTTTCTTTCATAATGTTACCTCTTTTTATTCCTGCCTGATTTGCAGGGAGAGGGGAAGCAATCTAAATCTGTTCCATTTGGGCTTTTGGACTCTGGGAAAGCTTAAACCACCACACAGGTCCTCACCATATGAGACTCAGTGCAAGGAAATGAAGTGGCAGCGTGTTGCAGAGCACAGTCTCAAAATGATGGACCTAAAACCATTTGAAATGGACCAAACTGGCTGATTTTGGTGGAGTTAGGATACAATGATTTGAACAGTGTGTTTTAAGGGCTCTTATTCTAACAATGCTGCCTAAAAGTGTGTACACACACACACTTCTCTACACCTTTGTGCAAACTGTCAATGCATATCCTGACGTTTTAGCCAACAAAGGCCACAGTGAACAGTTCCTCATCTGCTCAAAGACAATGAACCTGCTTTTCCTTCTCCTAATTTAATTATATCTCATTCCCCTGTGCACTTTGTCTTTTTACAGCAGTATGAATGCTGTGAGCTGCAGATACCACTGATGATTCTCACAATTCTGTCATGATTCCCATGATATCTAGTGGTGTTTCAGTTTGGTTGTCTCCTTAGAGATAATATTTAACTAAAATGAAAGCCAAAAATGCTACACTTCTGATTCAGAAGATGTGGAGGAAACCCTTAAAAATGTAAAACCTAAGGTCTCAAAAATATAGGAGGCAAACAGGAGGAACTTCCCACAAATTCTTTTCTTTTTTCTGTGTTATTGTTAAAATCTCAGGATACTGAATATCTAACTGACAATTTTGAAAGCTTAGGTTCAACAATTCTTCTCATGACTCCAAAATGAGTAGCTCTCATGTGTTTTTTTCACAATGATGGATGCAGAGAGCTGCCCATCTCACCCAGCATCCCAGGACAACCCTCTGTCCTCTCCATGTGCAGCCAGGGCCCGAATGTGACATTAGAATCATAGAACTGTTTCAGTTGGAAAAGACCTCCATGATCATTGACTCTAACTGCCAACCTAACACCACCGTGGCCACTAAACTATGTCCCAAACCCTACACACTTCTTGAATACCTCCAGGGATGGTGACTCCACCATCTTCACCAGCCTGTTGCAATGCCTGACTACTCTTGCAGCAAAAAAACTGTTGCTAGTGTCCAGCCTAAACCTCCACTGTTCCTAGTGTCCAGCCTCCTAAACGTGAGGTCAATTACTCCTGCCCTATCACTTGTTCCTTGTGAGAAGAGATCAACCCCCACCTGGCTCCAGCCTCCTTTCAGGGAGCTGTAGAGAGCAATGAGGTCTCCCCTCAGCCTCCTCTTCTCCAGACTAAACACCCCCAGGTTCCTCAGCTGCTCCTCTCCAGCCCAGTTCTCCATACCCTTCACCAGCTTTGTTGCCCTTTGTTGGCTGCAGTGTGGTGCAGTTTTCTGCTGGGGTTCCTGCAAGGAGGAACCAACACCAATAAGTCTTGGGGAAAGCAGATCTGCCACATTAAGCAGATAGGCACAGCACCATTACAAACCTTTTCTCCTGTGCAGGTTCTTTCATGCAGGCAAAGACAAGGAAAAAAAACAAAAAACAAAACCAACCCAACATTCTTTTTAAAGCAAAATAATTGTAAACCCACAAAATCTGGCAGAAAAACCTCGAAGGAGGCGTTGTACCAGAAACTTATTTTCTGTAAACTAAATATAAAATTGACTCCATCAACTTGAAAATTCTCACTTTCTGTTAAATTTCATAAAATTATTGTAAGCTAGGAGTTGGGAAAATTCCACAATTTACCATCAACTGCAGCAAGCTGAAAATAAATCCCTGACTACACTGTGTAAGGGGGTAACAGAAGCAAGAAGCTGAGATGTGTTCATGAATCACGGCTTGAGCTTTTCAGAATCAGTAATTATCAGAACACAGTGACCCAAGAACTATTTCTAGTGCCATGCATTCAAAAAGTAATTTACGTGTAGATATTGTTAGAGGCATATTTAATTTCAAACCACAATTACACAAAGTCTTAATTACTAAATATTAAGATATGTTTTAGCATACAGTTTATGATTAGCATTTGTAATTTGAGCTGCAAACAATACAACTAATTACATTTATTGGTGGGACTTTACTTCCCACACATGTTCAATCACTTTCAATTATTCCAGTAGTAAGCTCTGACCCAGAAAGGTACAGAAATGGTGAGCCTGCCTTGCAGGAAGAGTTTCTGTGTGTTCAGGCATGGTGTTAACAGACTCACCCTGTTCTTAACATTTCACAAGCAAGAATCATAGAATCACAGAATGGCTCAAGTTGGAAGGGATTTCAGAAATCATCACCTACAACCTCCGCAGCCCAGTTCCAGAGAGACAGAGACCTGCTGGAGAGAGTCCAAGGCAGAGCCAGGAGGATGATTTGGGGACTTGAGCATCTCCCCTGGGAAGAGAGACTGAGAGCCCTGGGGCTGTTTAGTGTGGAGAAGAGAAGGCTGAGAGGGATCTGATCAATGTCTATCTATAGCTGAGGGGTGGGTGTCAAGGGGAGGGGGCCAGGCTCTGCTGGGTGGTTCCCAGTGCTAAGCCAAGGAACAATGGGTTCAGACTTGAACAGAGAAGATTTCACCTCAGCATTAGGAGAAACTTCTTGACAGTGAGGGTGACAGAGCCCTGGAACAGGCTCTGGTTGTGTTTCAAAACCCACCTGGATGCATTCCTGCGCAGAGTACCCTAAGTGATCCTGCTCTGGCAGGGGGTTGGACCTGATGATCTCTTGAGGTCCCTTCCAACCTCTGATATACTGTGAGACTGGGAGACTGTGATGGGTGGGAACTCCTCTCAGCTGTTCAAGGACTGATCCAACCTGGCCTTCAACACCCCCAGGTAGGAGGCAGCCACAGCCTCCCTGGGCAGCCTGTTCCACAGTCTCACCACCCTCACACTGAAGAACTTCTTCCTCAGCTCCAGTCTAACCCTGATCTCCCTCACCTTCAAACCATTCCCCCTTGTCCTGTCTCAGGAAAAGTTCCTCTGCAGCCTTCCTGCAGGATCCCTTCAGGTACTGGAAGGCAGCTCTAAGGTCCCCCTGGAGCCTTCTCCTCTCCAGGCTGAATACCCCCAGCTCCCTCAGCCTGTCCTCACAGCAGAGCTGCTCCAGCCCTTGGATCATCTTTGTGGCCTCCTCTGGACTCACTTCAGCAGCTCTGTGTCCTTCTTGTGCTGGGGACACCAGAGCTGGAGGCAGGATTGGAGATGAGGTCTCACAAGAGCAGAGTAAAAGGGATGAATCACCTCTTAAGATTAAGGAGCTGCAAAGACCACAAAATAATGTTAACATGCTATGGCATGCATGCAAAAACTGCAGCCAAGCTTTATTGATTTGTTTAATGAAGGACTTCCGAACCACAGCCTGGTTTTTATGGCGAGGTGAAAACTGGAATGAAGAACAGCTTTGGCCACCAAAGGCTTGAACCACAATTACTCCTCCTTTTATACCCATTTCACAGAATCACAGAATCAACCAGGTTGGAAAAGACTTCAGAGATCATCAAGTCCAACCTATTACCTATTACTTAACACCACCTGACAACTAAACCATGGCTCTAAGTGCCACATCCAATCTGTTTTTTGAACACCTCCAGGGACCAGGACTCCACCACCTCCCTGGGCAGAACATTCCAATGGCAAATTACTCTTCCTGTGAATAACTTTCTCCTCACCTTGAGCCTAAACGTCCCCTGGTGCAGCTTGAGACTGTGTCCTCTTGTTCTGCTGCTGGTTGCCTGGGAGAAGAGACCAACCCCCACCTGGCTACAACCTCCCCTCAGGCAGTTGTAGAGAGCAATAAGGTCTCCACTGAGCCTCCTCTTCTCCAGCCTAAACACCCCCAGCATTTTTGCTCTCATTTTATTCTGAGTCCTGCTCCAAAAACATGCTTGCATCCCAGCACTGGACTTGAGGAACTTGTGGAGCAAAGGGATGAGGCAAAGCTGCTGTTTCTGTATCAGTTCCTTCAGTACCTGCCAACAAAGGGGCACCACAGGATGTGTACTGCTCCTGTAAGGCTGAACTGGGAGCAGCTCTTCCAATGTGTTGGTGCAAATGAATCTTTGCTTACTATCAGGTTTTGTCAGGCTTCTCTCCTTGACACCAGGTTTTCATTGAGAGCCTTGCAGCATGCAACAAATGTTTTTGGACTGTTTTTTTTTTTTTCTTGTTTTATTTTCCCCTGTGGGCACAATAAAATGCAGAGGGCACAGGCAGAAACCTTCACTCTAAATTAAAGCCATATGCTTCAAACTGCTCTCCTGAAAGAGGCACAGATGCAGAAGGAGCATTTGTGCAACAGGTCTCTGTAACTACTGCAACCTACAACTTTATCAATCACTCGACCCCACGATTCTTGCACAGCAAGTGTAGAAGTGGTATGGTTGCTGTATGGCATAGCTGCTCTATCACCCTCATCATCTCCCCCACACAAAGCAGGGAAGACAGTGAAGTGATCGAATATGTGTTTGTCATAAGACAGTAATTGCCCATCAGCTGCTCCCTTTCCCTTTTTCTTTCTGAGCTCTTTGCAATTACTAAGTGCCATATGGATATAAAGTTGAAGAGAAAGGAGATCATGACAGAATTAAAATTTTACAGATTAATATTGTGAGAAAACAGTTCAGGGTTTATTTCATTGGGCTCTGCCTCAGTGAATGTGTTATTTAATTGAAATGCTTTCAGTGGAGCTCAGGTATCAAACCACCTTCACCAAAACCAGGTGCTAACACCCTTTGGTTAAAAAACAATCAGGCTGCATTAAATATACTTCTCAGGTCTGTCTTTGCGTGACAGATATGTGATGTGCCAATGGTTATATATTATATTCTTCCTCTCAAGCATGCATCTCCTGCAGAGACAGCAGACTACAGAAGCTGACCCTTACTGAGACCATCTTGTCTCTCTGACAAAGCTCCTTTTTAACTTCTTACTTACTGGTTGCTTCCTGCGACGGATAAAAACTTTTGCTCAGCTTGTGATAATTTCACAGGCCCTGAGCACCCTGACCCTGGAAGCCCCAAGGTCAGAAGTCAAGTCCTGTTCTGAAACATCTGTGTGCTTCATATTAAAGTAGAACAAAGGTGAAGAAATATCCACCAGTGTGACAAGAGAAGCAGGAAAATGGGAATGACATGCTGGTCATCTGTTACCCATGCCACCTCAAGCCATTGAGTGAAGCGTGATGGAAAAACTCTCTGAGCACTTTGTGTAGGAAATACTCAGAAAGGTCTTCAGTTGGTTTTTTATTCCTGCCTTGTGATGACTCTATGTACCTCAAGACGGCTATCAGGAAAAACTTCTTCACAGAAAGGGTTCTCAAGCACTGGAACAGGCTGCCCAGGGAGGTGGTGGAGTCATCATGTTTAAAAGATGCATGGATGTGGTGCTGAGGGATGTGCTTTAGTGGCAATGGCTTAGCAGCAGTGGTGGGACTGTGAGCTCTAGGTGAGCAGTTGGACTTGTTGATCTCAAAGGTTTCTTCCCACCTCAACAATACTATGATTCTATGGTTCTACCTCTAGGTGTCTGGCAACTCAAACACTGTGGCTTTACAAAACCTACAGAAATTCTGCTCACATTGCACTTTGGATAGAACAGAACCACCTAGGCTGAAAGCCAGGGTGGCTAAAAATCACAGCTTGGGAAAGTCACTTCACCAGAGATGCTCCTTACCCTGCAGCCACACACCCAAAGCTGTGCTTAGAAAAGGAATTTTTCATCTTCCCTGATTTGGTCTCTTAAAAATTCACCTTTGAGACTATTTATTGAGCTGGTAATAAAATACCTGAGGAAATTGATCAGCTGGGCACTGTTCTTGAGTCTCAAATCTGTACACATCATACACATTTAAAAAATAATCTTCCAGTACTATTGGCCTTAATTTCACCAACTGAAAAGGTTTAATAAAAATCTGAAGTTGTTTCAATAACACAAGTTCTGGGTTCCTCTTGCTAGCTTAGAGCAGCAGAAGATTAAAACCACACACTTGTTTTTCATAACTAAGGAACCACTTCTAATAACTTTCAGTTATAAACTGGTGTGTTGTAGACCAAAGTTGTACATCAATGTCTGCTGACTCCTGGGTCTATAAAACCAATTGTAATGCATGTTTTCACAATAAGAATCATCATCCTCATCACAGATCAGCCTAGGGATCAGAGATCATCTCTTCCAACCTCCCTGCCATGCCCAGGGACACCTCTCAACTAGACTCAGCTGATCAAAGCCTCATCCAACCTGGCCTTCAACATCCCCAGAGAGGAGGCAGCCACAGCCTCCCTGGGCAGCCTGTGCCACAGTCTCACCACCCTCACACTGAAGAACTTCTTCCTCAGCTCCAGTCTAACCCTGCTCTCCCTCACCTTCAAACCATTCTCCCTTGTCCTGTCTCTAGACACCCTCAGGAAAAGTTCCTCTGCAGCCTTCCTGCAGGATCCCTTCAGGTACTAGAAGACATCTCTGAGGTCCTCCCAGAGCCTTCACCCCCACCTCCCTCAGCCTGTCTTCATAGTAGAGGTGCTCCAGCCCTTGGATCATCTTTGTGGCCCTCCCCTGGACTCACTTCAACAGCTCTGTGTCCTTTTTATGATGAGGACACCAGAATGACATTTTTTTGTTTGTTTTCATTAATAAAACACATCCTGATCACACCAGCACTTCATATTTAAGTGTGGAAACTGCAGTTACACCCAAATGATTGTATTCAAGTTCGTCAGGTGACTTTTGCATACCAGATGGGGTCAGCAAATTTGCCTTTGGGGAACAGGATAAAGGTTGGACAAATTGGATACTCAGCATTAGGAGCTGGGCAGCAGAGTCCTCTTCGCCCTACCTCACTGCAGGGTTTATCCAGAGGCTAATAAAAGGCAAAAAACCCCAAACCCAAGTCTTCCCATTAAATTCTGTAGAACTTTGTGAAAAACCTGCAAAATTAGGTGAAAGCCTCAAATTTCCCCTTGTGTTCAGTTCCAATCTATATATACAAAGAGGTGCATTTTTTTTAATGTGAATGTTCTCAGCCTTCACCTCCAGTCCTTCTGCCCCAAGGCAGAAACTCATTGGGTGCTGCCTTTCTTTTTACATCATGGGCAAGAAGGATTTACTGAGTTTTGTTTTCCCACAGTATTTCAGGTTCATGCTCCCTTGGGACCTTATTGTATGACCTAAAACCACAGAAAAATGCAGTGACTCGAAAGAAATCCTCACAGATCAGTATCTCACCATCAAAGCTGTTCCTAAATGGCTGCCTTCAAGAAAGTGAATCACAGAATCTAGGCTGGAAGGGACCTCTAGGATCAACTGGTCCAACAAACTTGGTAACAAAGAACCACAACTGGGTTTTTTTTACAGCTTTTTACACGTGTCACACAATTCCTTGTGGCCACAAAGGACCTAGAAGTTCCATGAAAGACTTAAAAGTGAAGAAGGCAATGGAGAAGTCACACTTACCAACTCTACAAAGGCAAGTCCACCATAACTGTGAGCCACAAAAAACACATTCTCTGCAGCTGACTGGGAAATGAAATGGTCCCAAACATAAATTGCATGTTCTTCAGGAGATCCATTATCCTGCAGGAAGAAATCATCTTTGTCATAATTACCTTTCAGAAACTGGCAGTTCTGTCTAAAAAAGCAGCCTGTTCCTACCTGTTAAAATGTTCTGTTGAAACAAACCTCAAATTAAAACACTCTGGTGTCACGAAAAACCCCGAAAACCCCACAAAACAACAAAAAACCCCCAACCCAGAACAGATTCGTTTGTATAAATAAAAGAAATTTAAGACTGTGGTTTACAGGCAGTGAAAACAGTTGCTTTATTTGTGGCTTATTGCAGTAAATACAAGAAAAAAAAATCATGCATCTGCAAAAATTAATTTTTTTTTGTCTAAATACCATGATGGCAATTCAGCTAAACAGAGGCATTCAAAGGAACTATGAAACCACTGCTCTGATTCTCTTTCTTTTGACAACTCTTTGTCAACCGCTCGCTCGCTGATGGTTTGTTTAAAGTTGTTAAGCCTCAGTCTGATAAAACAAACAAAACCAAGTAGGAACAATATAAATACAATTGCAGCCTTTATGATTTTTTTTTTCATATTGTGGGCCAACAGAAATCTGCCAAAGATTAAAATTATGTTGGTTTGATTTTGGGTTTTTTGTTTGTTTGTTTTTAGCTGCTCTTTTCAATGCTGCTTTCTGTAACGGCAGAGCGTGAGATCAAGCCTGGATAAAACACAGCTTGACTGCTTGCACATTAGACATCACTTTGGAGTCTTTGGTAGTTAGGGGAGTGCTTTTTCTTATCCTTGAACAAGAATTTGTGACCATCAGTCACTCTAAGAGTTGCTGAAAGCAATGGGGTGATTTACACTGATTTTAGGGCACTCAAACGCAAAGGTTGCGCTGTCGTGCCTCTGTCTTAGAGGCTCTCGGGAAGCCCTGCAAACCCCCTCTCTATTTCACTCCAAAAAGCCCTGTCTTTCTCATATTTCACTTATTTCTCAAGTTCTCCATATCAGAACTACAAATCTGACCAGTCTCAGGTGACAAGAGTAAGATGGTCTGCTAATTGTCCTGTCCCACCAGGACAACAGCACAACATTGCAGGTGTTTTCCAGGCTCTTTCATGCCAGAGAAAGCTGAGGAGTCAAGGTCATCACAGAATCACAAAATGTTAGAGGTTGGAAGGGACCTCCAGAGATCATCCAGTCCAACCCCCCCTCCCCCCACCAGAGCAGGCCCACCTATAGGAGGTCCCACAGGAATGCATCCAGGTGGGTTTGGAATGTCTCCAGAGCAGGGGACTCCATGACCTCTCTGGGCAGCTCTGTCACCCTCACAATGAAAAGTTTTCCTTTATGTTCATGTGGAACATGCTCTGCTCCAGCTTGCACCTACTGCTCCTTGTCCTATCACTGGACATCACTGAGCAGAGGCTGGCTCCATCCCTGCACATCTTCATCAGCATGAATGAGGGCACCCCTCAGGCTCCTCTGCTCCAAGCTAAAGAGCCCCAGCTCCCTCAGCCTGTCCTCACAGGGAGATGTTCGACTACCTGCAGCAGCTTTGTGGCTCTGTGCTGGACTCTTTAATGTAATCTCCCCAAATCTGCACACTTTTCCTCTTTGCTTTGCTCCACCCACAACTTCATACCCTGTGGGTGACTCAGATGCAGACCACAAAACCTTTGTTTCCTTGGGGAAAATAAAGCACAAACCAGCAAAGGCTGCTGGCAAACAGAAGATGCTAACTACATGCTGTGAATTACTGTAACTTCACCAAGGACATTGATGCGATTTAGGTCTTAGTCCCATTCCACAGCTCAGTTTGGGGAATTTAAGTTCTTCCAAGTGTCTAAAATCAATGAGAAGACAGACAACTAAATAACGTGGTGGAATCAGGCTTTTACTCCTACTCTCATGCCCAGATTCCTAAATAGGAGTGAGACGGCTACAAATCTTTATGGAACTGGACTCAAGGCTTTTAAAATAATTATGTGCTTTTAAATATTCCCCCCCCTAAGGCAGCAGCCATTTAAACAAATTTGTCAAAAAGCAGTGAAGTGCTCTGAAGTCTTCTTCTCAATCCTGGGCAGATTCTACTCTTGATTGGCTACGACAGAACCTAGCTTTAACTAATTATGTACCAACAATTCCACACCACCTTGGCACGAGGAAAGGGCTTGTTTTCTTTCAGCCCTGTGTTGGAATTTGGCAAAGGAGGTAAAGACTCCCCCCTCTGTGAAGAAACAGGCAGGTTTTCAAAAAAGAAATTTAATTAGAAAAATGCTGATTGAGTTATTAAAGATAAAGCTGAAGGACAACTTGAACTGGAGTTTCCTATGGGAAAGGAATGTAGCCTAATTACAATAAACATGGAGAATCACAGGCTCACAGGATGTTAGGCATTGGAAGGGACCTCAGAAGATCATTGAGTCCAACCCCCCTGCTAGAGCAGGACAACAGAATCCAGCACAGGTCACACAGGAATGCATGCAGATGGCTCTTGAAAGTCTCCAGAGAAGGAGACTCCACAACCTCTCTGGGTAGCCTGCTCCAGGGCTCTGTGAGCCTCACAGTGAAGCTGCTCCTCATGTTGAGGTGGAACCTCCTGTGCTGTAGTTTATATCCATTACCCTTTGTCCTATCACAGGGTGCAACTGAGCAGAGCCTGTCCCATCCCTCTTGACCCCCAGCCCCCAGATATTTATAAACCTTTATTAAATCCCCTCTCAGTCTTCTCTTCTCCAGACTAAACAGCCCCAGGCTCTCACACAGGGCAGTGCTCCAGTCCCTTAATCATCCTGCTAGCCCTCTGTTGGACTCCAGCAGATCCCTGTCCCTCTTGAACTGGGGAGCCCAGAGCTGGATGCAATATTCCAGGTGTGGCCTCATCAGGGCAGAGTAGAGGGGGAGGAGAACCTCCCTTGATCTGCTGGCCACACTTCTCTGAATGCATCCCAGGAGAAGGCACATTAAAACACTGGGAGAGTGTTTAAATCACTGGTTTACATAAAAGATGTTTTTTAGCTAAATATGCAGAAGATGCTTGTTTTTAAACACTAATGTTACTACTAATTCTCTTAACAGCTATTTTTTTTTCCACAGGTACATAACCCTATTTTAACATTCAGATGAAAAGCTTGGGGTATTTTTTTTTTTTTTGTTAATATTGCATTTTCAGGTGTTTTGTGTCAGGAAAAGCAAGCAGCTTAGGGTTTCTGCGAGACTACAACAGCAGCAAGAAGCTTCTGAAGGATTCAGAAGCTCAGCCCTAAAAAAACCCCTTCCACCAATTAAAGCATAACCAGGGGTCTAGCAAGCCACATCATTAGCTGCACTGCTTCACAGATCAGCACAGAGACTCAACACGGTTTTACAGAAGCAAAAAGAAATGAGCTAGAAGGAGTTAAGGCATAGAGTGTGACCGCAGTTTGCTTGGTTACTGCTGACAAAACAGCCATGGAACGTCAGGACAAATGGTGCTGCTGCACACACTCTGCTCAGCAAGGTAGTAAAAGCACATATGTGTGAGAAGGAGTCTGGAGGAGTTGTGCCTGCTTAGCAGAAAAGATATATGTTTTTTTTTTAAGAGCATCTGCTTGTTTTTTCCCCCTGGTAACCACATCTTAAACAACTCAGATGGAGAATAAACCAGTGCTGTGTCCCTATGAGAAACATCTGTCTGCAGGAGAGGGCACCTCTGTCTGGTCTCCTTGGGATTTCAAATTGCCCTGGATCCATGAGAATTAACCTCCCCTGCCTGGTCTGGGTTAAATTAAGAGGATAGATGGTGTAGTTTCCGTATGAAAGGTGACAGCTTCAGGCAGCTGTTGCATTCTTTCTTTTCAGCTAAACAGAACACACTTACACAGCACCTTGTTGAATTATTTGATAAAGTAGGGGCCTCTTGGTCATGCTTTAGATAATTCTCTATGTGACTATGGAGAAGGAAATGGAAAAATCACACCATGTACCTCAGAGGGCAGCTAAAGCTGAAAGCATTCCCATTTGTGAAACAGGCTGAGATGAGAAAAATTAACTCAAATTTCCAACTGCTGGAAATTGGGTGCCTATACCCAGTTCTACATCTAAATAAAGAGTCAGATTCTTTGGACATGTGGAAGTCATGGCTGAATTTCCTAATACCTAATTTCCAGTGGTAAGAAACTGGCCCAGGTTGCCCAGAAAGGTAGGAGACGGAATCATTCCAAGTCAGGTTGTCTGGGGCTCTGAGCAACCTGATCCAGTTGAAGATACTCCTGCTGACTGCAGGGAGGTTGGACTAGATGAACTTTGAAGGTCTCTTCCAACCCAAACCAGTCTGTGATTCTTTGAAAAAAAAAAAAAATTTATTCTTTGAATATATATATATATATATTCATATCTGTATATATTCCTAGAACATATGTTTCATATATATGTATTTAGATATAATTATATATAATTATATATATTTATATACAATTTATATATATATATATATATATATATATCTATTTAATATATATATAATTTAAAAACCCCATAAAATAATAAGGTCTCTTCCAACCCAAACCATTCTATGTTTCTATGAACATATATCATTAAAAATAAAACATCAATTGAAAACAAAACAAAACAAAACCCAAACAATACCACATGAAAAGGCCTCCATGTGATAATTAACCAATACACAGTAACTGAAAACCAGATTGCTGCAGATCAGGTACCTGCTTGACCTGATTTCTGCACCCCAGCTCCATGGTGCTCAGGACATGGTTGGAGCAGATGCTCTGAGTACAGCAGGCACAACCTTCTCCTGTGCTGCCATCATGCAACACCCCACCTGCCTCCATTTTTAATGGAAAGTTTTACCCTTTAATTCACTAATAAATTAATGTCTCTTTCCTTGTAATTATTGCATTTGAGTCTTTTTCACTGAAATAAGTAAATACACCTCATTTGCCATCGGTGCCTATGGTGGCCATCAGATATCGAACACCTGCCATATACTTGCACAGGGATTGACTTGGAGACAAAGGTGGTTAAAGGTCCTGATTAATTACAGGTGTGTGGGGCTAATCCCCTAGATACTCTTGCCACGTGGACATTTTCCTTTTGAACCAGAAGTGATCATTAAGTATTGGAAAATAGCATGACATTTTATTCCAGGTGGTTTTATTTCAGGTGGAAGGACACATTCCTGTGTGACCTGCCCTAGGTGGTTGCAGATTCACAGATTGCATCAGGTTGGAAGGGATCTTCAAAGGTCATCTTGTCCAACATCTCTGCAGTGAGCAGGGACATCTCCAACTAGGTCAAGCTGCTCAGGGCCACATCAAGTCTGATCCTGAATGTCTCCAACGACAGATCCTTAACCACATTCCTGGACCCTGCTTTGGCAGGGTGGTTGGACTTGATGATCTCCAGAGGTCCCTTCCAACCCCTAGTGTTCTGTGATTCTAAGATTCTGAGATTCACAAACACTGATTTAAGATCAGATTTCTTTTCCTAGAAGACTTGTGTTTTTGTTTTTGCTTTTTCACCCTAATATTAAAACCCAATATTTTTAAACTATGCAAAAAAAAATGCCTCACTTCTTAAACCGAAACAGTCCCTCCTCAAAAAATGATCATAAATGGTTAACATGGAGCTTTTAATTTTAATACCAAAACTGTAATCAAATAGTTTAATAGTACAATCTATGAAAATCATATGACAATGACTAATAAACTCATGTTTCTCACATATATATATATATGAAGCCATTTAATATCCCAAGGCCAGAACCTCTCCTACAGCTGACTGAGCTTGCAGTAGGGAAGAGGTTGTCTGCTGAGCAGTTGAACTACTTAGCCTCAGGTCAAGTCCACTCCAGCCTAGACTAACTGGGCTCTATTTTGTGAGACCAAGAATGGCAGCCCATGACTACATTGCCACACACCAACCCTGGATGTGTTTAAAGGTGCTTGGGGACATGGTTTGGGGATGAACTTTGCACAGCAGGGTTATCAGCTGGACTTGATCCCCAAGGGTCCTTTCCAACCTGAGTGTTTCTGTGTGATTTTGTAACTGTCTCAGGGTATAGAATCACAACATCATTTATGTTGGAAGAGACCTTTAAGATCATCGAGTCCAACCATTTACCCAGCACTGCCAGGTCACCACTAAACCATGTCCCCCAGCACTGCACCTACACCACTCTGAAGACCCTCCAGGGATGAGGACTCTACCAGCCTGGGCCAGGCCTTGACAGCACTTTTGGGGGAGAAATTTTGCACAATGTTCAATCCAAACCTTCTTTGGCACAACTTGAGGCTCTTTCTTCTCATCCTATTGCTATCTATACTTGGAAGAAGAGACCAACCTCTACCTGGCTCAAACCTCCTTTCAGGGAGTTGTAGAGAGCAATGAGTTTTCTCCTCAGTCTCCTCTTCTTCAGACTAAACACCCTCAGCTGCTCCTTACCAGCCCTGTTCTCCAGACCCTTCTCTGGACCTGCTCCAGTCCCTCAATGTCCTTCTTGGAGTGAAGAGCCCCAAACTGAACCCAGTACTCAAGGTGTGGCCTCACCAGTGCCCAGTACAGAGGGACAATCCCTGCCCTACTCCTGCTGGCCACAACATGGCTGATCCAGGCCAGGATGCTGGTGTCCTTCTTGACCACCTGGGCACAATGTTGGTTCCTCTTCAGCCAGGTACTTACAAGCACCCCCAGGTCTTTTCCTGCTGGGTATTTTCCAGCTGTTCTGCCCTATGCCTGGGGAGCTCCTGGGGTTGTTGTGACCCAAGTGCAGGACTCAGCACTTGGCTTTGTTGAACCTCATCTCTCCAGCCTCAGCCCACGGATCCAGCCTGGCCAGATCCCTTTGTTGAGGCTTTCTACAACACTCTCACTGAACTTGGTCTCACCTGCAAACTTACTGAGGGAGCCTCAATCCCCTCACCCAGATCATTGATGAAGACATTAATTAAGGAGATCAGGCCCCAGCACTGAGGTCTGGGGAATACCACTGGTGCCTGGCCACCAACTGGAGTTCACTCCATTCACCACCACTCTTAGGGTCTGGCCATCCAGGCCTATGCAGCATGGAAGAGAACCACACTTGTAAGAAACATTGCTTCAGAACAGGTTGTGTGTTAAGAAAACCGTAGAATCATAGAATCAGTCAGGGTTGGAAGGGACCACAAGGATCATCCAGTTCCAACCCCCCTGCCATGGGCAGGGACACCTCACACTAGATCCGGCTGGCCAGAGCCTCATCCAGCCTGGCTGCAGATTTAGAATTCTCTCTGTTATCTTGGTTTTATTTCTTTCAAAGTCCCCCCAAAACCCCAAAATAATGGTGGGTAAATTTATCCTTTGTGAGGGAAAAAAAAACAAACCCAAAACTAACAACAAAACAAGTAGATGAAGACAGCAGGGTTTTTTGGTCTGTCATTTTTTTTTCCTAGTACTGGTAGGAGTTGAGAGGTATATAACATTTTAATGTCTGGAGCCATTAGGAGTAGGCAGATAAGCAGTGTGCAGAGGGTGAATACCATGCTAGGTTCTGCTGCATTCAAGACACCAGGTTGAATTTACTCATGTAATACCACAGCCATTAATTGCTAAATACCAAGCTGAAAGCGATGCAGCAACCAAAGCCTTATCAACTATGCCAGATTCTAACACCTAGACATTGCAAGGTCTGCAGTTATGATGGACTACCTGAGTTGATAACACATGGAATTATCTAAACAACATTTGCATATTTGTGTAATTATTTCCTAAGGTTAATTAGCTCCTGCAAAGCAGCTTGCCCTTTGAGACTGCTTGCTGTGACAGGTTCACATATTTCCTGTTTCAATGCCAAATTTTACCTTTTTTTTTTTTTAAAGCAACTTGTTGCTTGAAAGTTAGAGATGGAGCAAGAGCTGGAGGCCTTGAACTGCTTATGAGGAGCAGCTGAGGGAACTGGGGTGGTTTAGCCTAGAGAAGAGGAGGCTGAGGAGAGATCTCATTGCTCTCTACAGCTCCCTGAAAGGAGGTTGGAGTGAAGTGGGGGTTAGTCTCTTCTCCCTAATGATTAGTGATAGGAAATGGCCTGAAATTGTGCCAGGAGAGGTTTAAATTGGATGATAAGAAAAATTTCCTTGCTGCAAGAGTGCTCAGGCATTGGAACAGGCCTCCTTGGAGAACTTATTGTGGCCTTCCAGTATCTGAAGGGGGCTACAAGAAAGCTGGGGAGGGACTTTTGATGGTGTCAGGGAGTGATAGGACTGGGGGGAATGGAGCAAAGCTAGAAGTGGGGAGATTCAGATTGGATGTTAGGAAGAAGCTCTTCCCCGTGAGGGTGGTGAGACACTGGCACAGGTTGCCCAGGGAGGTGGTGGAAGCCTCATCCCTGGAGGTGTTTAAGGCCAGGCTGGATGTGGCTGTGAGCAACCTGCTCTAGTGTGAGGTGTCCCTGGCCATGGCAGGGGGGTTGGAACTGGATGATCCTTGAGGACCCTTCCAACCCTGACAGTTCTGTGATTCTTTGATTCTGCAATGGCCATGCTGGTGTTGGGTTGGTGGTTGGACTCAATGATCTTCGAGGTCTTTTCCAACTGAAACAATTCAACGATTTTACTACAGACTTTACTGGGGCAGAGCAGCTCTGATCTCATCTTCAACTTCAAATTCATCCAAACTCAAAAAAACAAAAAAATCAAATCAAGAAAATCAAATTAGTTTTAAGCTCCAGTGACAGCTCTCTCCTTCTACTTTGTTTTTTTAAATCACAGTTGGAATCACATTTTTCCTGAGACAAGTGAAAAGTGAAATGCATACAAATGGGGAAATATGCCACACAACTGAATAGCTTTTTAACAATTTACTTGAAGGTGGTTTCTATAATTACTGCTTATCACAGCAAAACAATTTCTCCTCCTAGCTTGAGGAGCTACTGTAAATAAGTATGGTACATGTGTTAAAAACAGGGGAACAGAACCACATGCTGGCTGAGAGGATGAGGGATGGAGAAGGCTCAGGTCTCCCAGCTCCAGCCCTTCCTTGGAAATATGAGATCCTTGCTCATCAGCAGGACCTTTGCAGTTGCACAGAGCTCCTCTCATTGCCTCACTGAGCCTTGGGGCAGGCAAACTTCTGCAATTCCCCCAACCCTTTTGAGAAAACACAGACCCATTCATGTTGGAAAAGACCTCTAAGATCATCAAATCCAAACTTCTGACCTGCACCCCCATGACCACTAGAATCATTAAATTAAAATTAATATAACAATAAAAGCCATTCTATGGTGCTATGATAAAAACACAACCTAGGAGTAGCAGCCTGTCACTGAAAGCTTCCAGGATCAAAGTGTTTTCAGAGGCAACTGATATCTTCTGTACAATAAAAAAATAATTTTCCTGAACAGAAAACTAGATTAGAAGAAAATTCTGTGTTTGAAGGTCTGAAATGAACAGCAAGGGGATATAGCACGTTCCTGATGGTAGGCAATTCTTGATCACCATAACCTGACTCAGACCAGCAGCACATTTTGCAGAGTCCTTAGGTGATGGGCACAGTAAAAATTAAATGCATTTTTCACTGGAAACTTTCTAGAAAGCCACACTTTCACAGCAAGTTGATGCAGGTGTGCATGTATAGGTGTGTATGCTTCTATGTGTACACAGAAACCAGAAGGCACAGGTGGTAAATGCTGAAGATGAAGGAATGGGGAAGAATTTAATCCATGCTCCTGCCATGGCAAGATCTGTGAAGCTCTGAATTTATTAGGTATCAAGTGAGTTAGGAGGAACTCTGCCCCTTGCTTCAATAGCAGCAGAGTTAAAAACCAACTCTCTGAAGGACCTAACAGGCCAGAGATGGGCACTTTGGGTTTGCCATCACTGGGAATACCTCATCTTGTCTTGGGATAGGACAAGGGGCAGTGGATATGAACTACAGCATGTTGAGGTTCCACCTCAACATGAAGAGGAACTTCTTCACTGTGAGGGTCACAGAGCCCTGGAGCAGGCTGCCGACAGAGGTTGTGGAGTCTCCTTCTCTGGAGCCTTTCCAGCTCCATCTGGTTGTGTTCCACTGTCACTTGTGCTGTATTGTATGGTCCTGCTCTGGCAGAGGGGTTCGATTTTGATGGTCTTCAGGGGTCCCTTTCAGCCCCTAACATCCTATGACCTTGCTTCTCACAGCCCTGGTGCCCTCCTCATGTCCTTCTGTCACTGCTCTCCCTTCTCCTCTGCACTTGCATTTACACTTCCCTCCCCTTCATACCCTCTCTCTCGTTCCATAAATCTCAAATGAAAATCAAACAACAAAAGTGATAGCAACTCTCTTTGGTCCCCTCCTGTGCTGGCAGGACCTCTTTTTACAGCTACCTTATCTTTATCCTCCTCCAACAGCACCCTTATGAACCTTACCCTAAATGATGGTCATCACCTGCTGCATTTTCTTTACTCCTTTTGCAAATATTTGCCTTACACAAGACAAAAACAGTTTCATTTTGGTGGAGCACAATGAATCACAGAATCACAGAATGTTAGAGGTGGGAAGAGAGCTCCAGAGATCAGCCAGTGCAACCCCCCTGCCAGAGCAGGATCACTGAGGGTAGTCTGCACAGGAATGCATCCAGGTGGATTTTGAATGTCTCCAGAGAAGGAGACTCCACAACCCCCCTGGACAGCCTGCTCCAGGGCTCTGTCACCCTCACTGTCAAGAAGTTTCTCCTCATGTTCAGCTGAAATCTTCTCTGTTCAAGTCTGAACCCATTGTTCCTTGGCTTATCACTGGGAACCACCCAAAAGAGCCTGGCCCCCTCCCCTTGACACCCACCCCTCAGCTATTGATAGACATTGATCAGATCCCTCTCAGCCTTCTCTTCTCCACACTAAACAGCCCCAGGGCTCTCAGGCTCTCTTCCCAGGGGAGATGCTCAAGTCCCCAAATCATCCTCCTGGCTCTGCCGTTGGACTCTCTCCAGCAGGTCTCTGTCTCTCTGGAACTGGGGAGCCCAGAACTGGACACAGGGTTCCAGATGTGGTCTCAGCAGGGCAGAGTAGAGGGTAAGAAGAACCTCCCTAGACCTGCTGGCCACACTCTTCTTGATGCATCCCAGGATACCCTTGGCCCTCTTGGCCACAAGGGCACATTGCTGTCCCACGAAACCATATGATGGATTTTACCACCAGAGCAGCTGCAAAACTTCCAAAAGTGCAGGACAAGGTGTATGAGGACTTGAAGTCATGGAAACAGAACAGAAGCAAAGAAACCAGTCAGTATGTGATTTTTTTCCCCTCAGCTACTTTATTACTACCAGCAAAGAGGAGGAAAAGTATGGAAAATGCAGAAACCCAAACCAGGAAAAAATGTGGAAGCAAAAAGCTTGGAGATATATGAAGATGGAATGGCTCTTGCAGAGCCATTAAATAATTGTTTTCAGGAAGGGTGGCATGAGAGACTGCCTTCTACATTGGGATGAGTCCAGCAGTGTGAAACAAGACAAAAGGTGGCTGCAGAAGACGGCAGGTGAAGGTGACTATATCAAGATCATCTTGGTGGCAAAGCAGCCACATGACAGGGGTAGAAGACACAGGAACAAAAGTGAGAGTGGAAGCAGACCTGTAACAAATGTTTAATCTCACAACATGGACCTGAAGTTCAGTAGAGCAGGTTCTGCTAGTAGCACTGGGGAGCAAGGACAATGAGGGATGAGCTGTGGGTCACAGGAGTTATTCCAGTTGCTGCATCCTGAGTTGAGTGAGAAGGAGAGGGCTTGTGGTAAAACAAGAGGGGAACAGATAAAATCATAGTCGGCTGATGCTTTAGCCTTGGAGGTTTGAATGAAGGGCACAATCCTTCTCCCTCTTCTTCCATGGATTCTACCTGCATACTTTGCCATACTTTGTCGTTGGAACAACAAAACCCAGCAGGACGTGATCAGCTGTGTAGGTGGCAGAGCAGGTTCATGGTCACCAGTGTCTGGTGTAGCTCTATGGAAACAGCACTGAACCTGCAAAGGTTCAACAGGAAGATAATGTAAGTGCACTACTGGTGAGTGATGTTATTTTGCTCTGCAGCAGTGCTCACGTGCACTCAGAAACAGTCACATTTTATTTTCCCTTAGTTGTGACCTTAGCAGGGATCAAACCAAGAGCCGTTGGATGTAAAAATGCCTACCTCTTCCACTTACCTTACAGGATTAATTAGGGAAACAAAAAGACTATCACCTCTTGAGGGTGGATTGAGAATAGACATAGAGAAGAATTTTTTTACGATGAGAGTGGTAAGACCCTGGACCAGGCTACCCAGAGAGGAGGGAGATGCCACATCCCTGTAACCATTGCAGGTCAGGTTGTTTGGGACTCTGAGCAATCTGGTCTAGTTGCAGATCACAGTCTCACAGTCTCACAGTGTATCAGAGGCTGGAAGAGAGCTCCAGAGCTCATCAGGTCCAACCCCCCTGCCAGAGCAGGATCACTGAGGGTACTCTGCACAGGAATGCATCCAGGTGGGCTTTGAAAGCCTCCAGAGAAGGAGACTCCACAACCCCCCTGGACAGCCTGCTCCAGGGCTCTGTCACCCTCACTGTCAAGAAGTTTCTCCTCATGTTCAGCTGAAATCTTCTATGTTCAAGTTTGAACTCATTGTTCCTTGGCTTAGCACTGGGAACCACCCAAAAGAGCCTGGCCCCCTCCCCTTGACACCCACCCCTCAGCTATTGATAGACATTGATCAGATCCCTCTCAGCCTTCTCTTCTCCACACTAAACAGCCCCAGGGCTCTCAGGCTCTCTTCCCAGGGGAGATGCTCAAGTCCCCAAATCATCCTCCTGGCTCTCCCTTGGACTCTCTCCAGCAGGTCTCTGTCTCTCTGGAACTGGGGAGCCCCAAACTGGACACAGGATTGCAGGGGTGGTCTGAGCAGGGCAGAGTAGAGAGGCAGAAGAACTTCCCTAGCCCTGCTGGACACCTTTCTTGCTGCACCCCAGGATCCCATTGGCTCTCTTGGCCACCAGAGCACATTGTTGTGCCATGCAGAACTTGCTGCCCACCAGCACTCCAAGGTCTTTCTCTGTGGAGCTGCTCTCCAGCAAGGCAGCCTCTAACCTGTCCTGGTGCCTGTTGTTCTTCCTCCCCAGAAGCAGGACCCTGCCCTTGTCCTTATTAAACTCCATGAGGTTTGCCTGCAGCCAGCTCTCAGCCTGCCCAGGTCACGTTGGATGCAGCACAGCCTGAGGGGTGTCAGCCAACCCCCCCCAGATTTGTATCATCAGAACTTGCTGAGGGGACTCTCAATGCCCTCATCCAGATCATTGATAAAGATATTGAATGTCCCTGCTGACTGCAGGGGGGTTGGATCAGACGAGTTTTAAAGCTTCCTTCAACCCAGACCAGATATGATTGTTTTAAAGGCACTTTCTGAGATGGGGGCATGACATCTACTCTGGCAGAAGGTTGTAGCTACTTGTCAGCCAGCCAGGATATCACAACAGCTAAGCCTGGTCATTTGTGAGGTCACAGATATAAACAGCACAGCCAAGGTGCTAATTTGGCACATGTCTTTGGGAACTAATGCAGCAAAGTGACTGAAGGTTGTGTTTTTCATAGTATGGATCTCAGCCTCATTCCCAGATCTATTTGAGGTGATTCTTTTTAATTTCTTGTGCCTTTTTTATCTGTGAAGTGGGCCAGTGATGGAAATATTCCCAATATTGCTGATGAAGCCCTATCTTACAGTCAGCAGCAGAAAGGAAGACCAGAGGTCTTATGTGCTGCAGTTTAACCACACATTGTATTAAGGCAGAGAGTGGTTCCATCTCCAGCAGTCCCCACAATTTATCAGGGAAGCAGGCAGTCTTGACAGACCTGCTAAATATTACATAGAATATGCAAAATCTAATAGCTAAATAAAAGATGCAAATCAGTGGGCAGACTGAGATGGTATTTAAATTGCCACCACCAGTGCAGAGGGGATGAAGTGCTTGGGGGTAGGTGGTGATACCTGTGCCATGCCACAGCACAACTGCTGAAATTGTCAGATTTTAGCTAAGGCATGGCTGACAAATGTCTAGCCAGAGTTTTTTGTTTTGTTTTGGTTTGGTTTTTTTTATGTTGCATGTTTTGGGTCCTCCCTGGGGCCTCCGTTCTCCCCAGCTCCCACCGCAATTAGCATCCAAGATGACTTCGGATCCTGTCCCACTTTCCCCACTTCAGATGCAAGCTGGGCCTTCCCTGGCAGTGGTGGTCAGGAAATAAAACTCACAGCTATGCTATATATATGTGGGAACAGAGGGAGCTCAGATCCTAACCTCCCCCAGGGCAGCACGAGGGAGTTACTTTCCCTCTTTAAATCCAGCTTTCTTGCACACAAGAGAAAAAACAAAGCAGCTCCAAGCCAGAGAAGTTTTTCCAGCTAAGCCTTCAACTAACAGAGTTCCCAACTTAGAGCTGCTTCTGAATTAAAAAACAAAACAAAACAAAAACAGCCAAACCACTTCCTCCTCCTGTTTTCAAAGCTCCCCAACCACCTCCACTCAGTGAGGAACAAGCTGACCCTGGAAATCAAAACCCTCTTTCCACTCTCACGGCCATGGGACCCACCTCCAAGCCCTAACTATAATACTTCAGACCATGGTCTAAAACCATGGAGTGAAGTCATCAGTGCCCACAGGTACTCTTCACAGTGGTGCCAGTGGTCTCAGCTGCATTAATGCACTGCTGACCTCATACCATATTCCACTTTTGGTAAAGGTAGGTCTTCACAGTAGGCCTTTCAGAGCACTGCTGTGTCAAGATCTCGCAGCTGGTACAAGAATACAGCCTTGTGCTTCATGTGAAATTTTTTAAGAACTCAAAGTTGAGCACATTGAGTTTGCTTGTAGACCCATGCAAAAAGCAAGGAAAATAAAGCAGCAAATGTCATTGTTCCATCTGGCCTGGATCAGGAATAGTGTGGTCAGCAGGAGTAGAGACCTGTGACCATGCCCTTGTAGTGGGCACTGGTGAGGTTGCAGCTCAATTCAGTTTTGGGACCCTCACCACAAGAAAGACATTGAGGTGCTGGAGTGCATGGCAGCAAAGCTGGGGAAGGGTCTGGAGAACAGGGCTGGTGAGGAGCAGCTGAGGGACCTGGGGTTGTGTAGTCTGGAGAATAGGAGGCTGAGGGAAGACCTCATTGCTCTCTACAGCTCTCTGAAATGAGGTTGCAGTGAAGTGGAGGTTGGTCTCTTGTCCCTAGCATCAGGTGACAGAAGTAAAGGAAATGGCCTGAAATTGTGCCAGGGGAGGGTTTAGGTTGGAGCTTGGGAGAAATTTCTTTGTTGCAAGAGTGGTCAGGCACTGGAACAGGCTGCCCAGGGAAGTGGTGGAGTCACCATCCCTGGAGGTGTTAAAAAAACATGTACTGTGGGACATGGTTTAATGGCCATGGTGGTGTTGGGTTGACAGTTGGACTGGATGAGCTTGGAGGTCTTTTCCAACCAAAACATTTCTATGATTGTATGATCTGCAGGGACTCCACACTTCAGAGGATCAGCCTTTCTGCACAATGAATATTTTCTGCTGCAAGGTTGTTTAAGGGCTTGCCCTCAGGATTTTTCAGCTTTTTGTTAGAATTTTCAAGGCATTTTGTAACTTGAAGAGGTTTGATGTTTGAAAAGTAAACACCAGATCTTAGGCTAAATTACTTAAGTCTCAAAAACTTATTAGAGGATCATCTCTCTGCTTGTCAGCCATGGTAAGACTGCTTTGTCAAGCTGCTGTTCCAGTCTGGATTTCACAGAATCACAGTATATTACTGTTTGGAAGGGATGTCTGGAGATCATCAAGTCCAACCCTTCTGCCAAGGCAGGATCACCTATGGCAGGTCACAAAGAAACATGTTCAAGTTGGTTTTGAATGTCTCTAGAGATGGAGACTTCACCACCTCTCTGGGAAGCCTGCTCCAGTGCTGTGCCACGCTTAAATCAAAGAATTAAAGAATCAAACTCCCATTACCCTGCTGGAGTTTGGCATGTCCTGTCATCATCACCTGGTAAAGTGCAGGGAAGGAGACCAAAAAGAAGAAAAATTCAGACAAAAGCAGTTTCTTGGTGGCTCTTGAAGAGAAAACCTGGGGGTTGGTATTTTAAATGATGGGTTTGGGTTTTTTTTTCAGTGGTCAGGTGCTCCCCACTGAACTGGAAAATAAATAGTTAAAAGCCTTCCTTCAAAACACATATTGCTCCTGATTATTTGCAGCATGTTTATGTTGTATCCAAACTGACAGATGCAGTAAGAGTCACCTAAGCTGATTATTTTATCAGTAAGACATATAAATAAACACAAATATGACATTTGTCTTTTTTAGTCTGGGGACAAGAACATTGCTGACTCACTGAGAGGAAAGAGGTGCAGGAGAAGAGAATAGGAGGAAGGAGGGAAATGAATCAAAGGAAGTTTTACTTTTGCAAAAAAAACCCAGAAACTAATTTCCCTTTTAGCTCTCTGACAGACTTTTGGACTTTTTGAGCTTTTTTTGGTATTTTTTGTCCCCTTTCCAGATAACTTGCAAGGTTGCAGGTGAAGGAAGCCTGAATCTGAAGCAGCATCTTCTGGCAAACCAATTGGAAATCCTGCATGGGAAAGCTCATGTGATAATTCCTTAGACCAGAGCTGCTTGCACAGACAATACCTGGGCAGCTCACATGGAAATCCCTGTGTCATGATGCTCCAAGCATGGAGCATCTGCCAACCCCTGTGGCTGACCTACCTAATCTAATTTAATAGAATGGTTTAGGTTGCAAGGGATCTTAAAGATCATCTAGTTCCAGCCCCCTTGCCATAGGCAGGACACCTCCCACTAAATCTGGTTGCTCAAGACCTCATCCAACCTGGCCTTGAACACCTCCAGGAAAGGGGCATC
This sequence comes from Indicator indicator, assembly GCF_027791375.1. Classification (NCBI taxonomy): domain Eukaryota; kingdom Metazoa; phylum Chordata; class Aves; order Piciformes; family Indicatoridae; genus Indicator; species Indicator indicator. The sequence goes on along the minus strand of NC_072053.1, from coordinate 7,582,322 downwards.
CACAACCTCCCTGGACAACCTGTTCCAGTGTCTCACCACCCTCACTCTCAAGAATTTCTCTTAAGTAAAACTACCTCAGTTTGGCCAAAGAGTAAAAACCAACTGGTAAAACTACCCCAAGACCAGGGCAGCTGCACTTCAGTACAACACTACTGGCATGTATCCCACTGCTTCTTCTATGTCTCCTCACACTTCTTTGTCTTATCCAAACCACTTAATCTCATGGTTTGAGACCCTGCCCACAACATGTTTCTGCCTAACACAACACACATCACCGAAGATACTCTTTTGTGTGATCAAATTATGGAACAAAAGACCATTTCTAGAACAAAACCATCATCAGGTTGTACCTTTGCAGCTGTCTTCCCTGCCAGACATGTTTCTGGCAATTAACAGATTAATTGTGGGGGGCAAGCAAGTGAAAAAAAAAAATGTAACCCATTCTTTTAACAAAAAAACATAACCATTTTTGCAAGACACAAAGAGACATCATGCCAGTTGTACAAATGATGGCATGCACTTTCCTGCACACTAAAAACAAGCCCTTTAGAAATTAACAGATCTGAAACACTCAAAAACTCCTAATGGAAGTCAAGCAGAAGTGCTATTTTTCTATTTCCTAAAGTACTTAAAGACTATTTTACTTTCCAGTTCTTTCCATCTGTTTATATGTTGTAATGAGAAACAGACTCTTTTTTCTTTTTTTTTTTTTTCCCCAACCATGCTATTGCAAGAAAAATAGCATTTTGGCCAAGAAAAATGCAGATTTCCCCACCACAGGAAACAATGAATCTAACAAACTTCAACACATTTAAGTGAAACAACAAGTTAGTATTTTCATTAACAGCTATGGTCTCAGAACAAAGCTCAGCTGTAAAGCCTCTGTTAAAAAGTTTATCTCTCTCCCACGAGTTAAAGGGAATAGAAGGGCCTTGCCCTGTATTTTTCTTCCTGATGCCTCTGTCTTTATTCATAATACACACTCGAGAGCAGTTATTTAAGTGAAAGAAAGATTTTTAACAGGCTCAAAGCTATTTGATTTCTCCTCATAAAGAGAGCAAAGTGCTCAGTGCTTTAAGTCAACTGATACAGTATTTATTTAATGTACAGTTGTAAAGATTTGCTGAAGTGCCTTAATATGTAGTGTGCTATAATTAATTGTATTTGAAATAACTGCCACCAGCTCATAAAATAATTATCCAAGCAGATGACAAACACAATCTGAAATTCAGATTTGCATTTTCTGTTGGTTCTTGTCTCAGTAATTTGAAAAGTTGAGTGTTGAGCTACTCAAGCCTTAATTTTGCCTCTCAGTTTTCCTGCCCAGACCCAACTCTGTTATTTTTGTTTCACAGTAATATAAGATAGGAAATGGTCATTAATCCTGATGAGTCACTAAGCAACCTCATTTTCACAGCATCCCACTGTGGCAAGAGTTGGAAGGGACCTCTAGAGATCATCCAGTCCAACCCTCCTCATAAAGCAGGGCACCCAGAGCACCTTGCCCAGGATCACAACGGCCAGGGCAGGGGTTAGAATCTCTCCAGAGAAGGAGACTCCACAACCTCTCTGGGCAGCCTGCTCCAGGGCTCCAACACCTTCACACCAAAGAACTTTCTCCTCCTGTCCAGATGTAACCTCCTGGGTTCCAGTTTGTACTTCTTGCCCCTTCTCCTGTCACTGGGCAGCACTGAAAGAGGTTTTACCTGTGGCTTGGATCCTGCAACAACCTGGTGCTGACCTTTTTTATTAGAGCTTTTCTCTCAGATCAGCAGAGGCATTGGTGTTGGTACACCACTGACACCAAACATCATTAGACACCAGATCACCAGCAATTTTTTTCTAACACAGTGACAATTTTTATATTTTTCTTTTTTAGCAACTCAAAACACCCAAAGACATAACAGACAGCTTGGCTGTATTTTAAATTAGCACAAATGCTAAAGCCAGGAAATGCAATTCTCAGGGTACTGGAACAAAGGGTTTAGAGAAAAAAAAAAAAAAAAGACTTCTTCTATACCAGGAGATTATCAGGAGTAGACTGTCACACAGTGACCTTGCTGGTGTCTAGCTAATCTGACAATATTTGGCAGGGCATTGTTTCAAATCAATAACTAATTAACAAAGTACAAAAGAAGTTGCACTGTTTTTGAGGCTCCTTGTTAAAAATGGCTTCTGGTTGCACATGGGCAGAAAGGTCGCTTTCATGACATCTTCAGGAGCCTTTCAACATCTTGCCACTGTCAGATTAAATTACTTTTAGCAATTAATTGTCATAAGTTAAAACAGAAGCGCATTTGTTACAGCAGGTTGTCATAATGACATGGTGAGCAGTTGTTTTGATATGAATTTCTTCCACTGACCTTCTATCATATCTTAATTTTTTTGGTTGACCTAACTGGAAAATTGGGAGCAATCTTCTAGCTCAGGCAGCACAGGCCAAACATTGGGGGTCTCATTGAGATTACAGACTGAATAATAACAGAACAGAAATTCCAGAGGTAACTGAAGACCTTGAGAGTATTCTGTCTTCTACTGAACATGGAAGCTGTGATGTCTGTGCTGGTGGGTGGGATGAGAAAAAGAAGGCCTCAAAACCCCACAGGGGTGCAGCTTTTGTTACTGTTCCAAACGGTTCTCGATGCCATTTTAATCCTTTATTAGCCAACAACGTCTGTTTGACGTGTTTTAAAACAAGGATTAAGCGCATTCAGCATCTGCAACCTGCACCCATTCAAACCTTTGCTTAGTTCTGCAGGCTGGGACCTTATTGTGCTTTAATTAAATATAATTGTTCCTCCTGTTAAACCTCTCTGCATCACGATGCACTCATACTGTCCACTACGCAGTCCTCCAACACTTCTCACCAGACTTTGCATGGGCTATAAAACATTGCATCAGGATAAAAACAAGAAAAAAAAAAAATCCCAACAAAAGCCCTTTGTGTATTTTTGATGAAAGCTCATTCCCATTTCAGCTGTTTGATGGGCTTTACCCAGAGACTCTCTGAAAACAAACCCAGTTTGCTCATCAGCAATGGTGCACAGCCAGTAAAACCCTTCAGCAGAAGGGAGAAAGAAGCACTACTGATGGAGCATCTCCTCCTGCTTAGTATCTCAGGTCTTCTGTGAGGTTTGCTACCTCTTGCTCATTGGAAGAGAAGAATTAAGCTTGGGTGAGTGGCACAAGCAAGAGGTGGATTGCATTTGTGGGGTGAAGCTAGAGATGGGCTCATCAAGAGAAATGAACATTAACAGAAATGTTAATTAAGACCTCATGGGCAAGAGTGTGAGGACATAAGCCCTAGCATGGGATTTATGTGTCAATGTTATGGCAATAGGGAGGCTACAGAGGTGGCTTTGGTGGAAAGATGATAGATGCTTCCACCATGCTGGATGGAGCCTGTATCAGCTGGCTCCAAGATGGATCTGCAGCTGGCCAAGGCCAAGGCCATCAGTGACAGTGGCACTGCCTCCACATACTTAAGAAGGAGGGGAAAAAAAAGCCCTGCACAGCTTCAGCCAGACTGAGGAGTGAGAATGTGTGAAACAACTTCACAGGCACTAAGATCAGTGAGGGAGGGGGAGGAGAACCTCCTGGTGCTGCAGCGATTTCCCTGCAGCCTTTGGTGAAGACCACGGTGAGATCTGGGGTCTCCCTGCAGCACATGGAGGCAGACAGGGGAGCAGATGCACCTGGAGCACTTGCTCCAGTTGGGAAAGAGAGTGAGGGAGCAGAGACATGTGATGGGCTGACCACAACTCCCATGCTCCATCCCAGTGTGCTGCTGAGGGAGGGAGAAAATCAAGAGTAATGTTGAGCCCAGGCAGAAGGAAAAGGGGGGAAGGTGTTTTAAAATGTTTCTTATTTCTCATTACCTGGCTTTCTTGTCAACTGGCCATTAATTAATTTTCCTAAGTCAGGTCTACTTCAGAATCATGGAATTGTTTTGGTGGGAAGAGACCTTTAAGATCAACAAGGCCAACCCTTAACCCAGCACTGCCAGGACACAGAATTAGCCAGGTTGGAAAAGACCTTCAAGATCATCAAGCCCAACCTATCACCCAACACCATCTAATCAACTAACCCATGGCACTAAGTGCCTCATCCAGGCTTACTTTAAACACTTCCAGGAATGGTGACTCCACCACCTCCCTGGGCAGCACATCCCAATGGCCAATCTCTCTTTCTGGGAAGAATTTCTTCCTAACATCTAGCCTAAACCTCCCCTGGTGCAGCTTGAGGCTGTGTCCTGTCCTTCTGTCCCTGGGTGCCTGGGAGAAGAGATCAACCCCTACCTCCCTTCAGGTAGTTGTAGGGAGCAATGAGGTCTGCCCTGAGCCTCCTCTTCTCCAGGCTGAACACCCCCAGCTCCCTCACCTGCTCCTCACAGGGCTGTGCTCCAGACCCCTCACCAGCTTTGTTGCCCTTCTCTGGACACCACCAAACCATGTCCCTCAGCACCACATCTCCATGGCTTTGAAACCTCTCCAGAGATGAGGACTCCACCACTGTCCTGGGCAGCCTGGGACAGGCCTTGACAACCCTTTTGGGGAAGAAATTGTTCCTCATGTCCAACCTAAACCTCCCCTGGTGCAACCTGAAGCTGTTTCCTCTTGTCACTTGTTTTGCCCATGATGACAATTGCTTAGTGATCTCCTGTCCTTATCTCAATCCACTATTTATCTGGAGACTTTCAAAGCCCACCTGGATGCATTCCTGTGCAAACTACCCTAAGTGATCCTGCTCTGGCAGGGGGGTTGGACCTGATGATCTCTTGAGGTCCCCTTCAACCTCTGATATACTGTGAGACTGTGATTTTTTTTGTTGTTTCATTCTCTCTCCCTGTCCAGCTGAGCAGGGGTGTGTTCGAGCAGCTGGGTGGGCACCTGACAACCAGCCAAGGTCAACCCACCACTTCCCCCTATACCACACAATGTCCCATTGCTTGGTAACAGGCAATGCCATGTGGATAAACAGGAAAAGAGAAGCAGGACTCACTCCAACCTGCATTAGAGAAGAGAGAGGCTGTGCAGGAGAACAGATCTGGGCAACTGCAGGATCTGCCCTTAATGATGCCAGGACAAAAACTGTAACCCCAAGAACGTGGGTGTGGGTCAGTTGTCTTTGGTCTTGGATGCCCTGTAGGAGCTGATTACCCAGATTGTCAGGCTAATTGAGACTTTGGAAGAGCTCTGAAGCTCTTACAGTTAACAACAGCTGGGCACTGTTCAATAATCCTTCTTTGCTGTATTTAGCTGGTTTTGTACTTTTCAGCTCTGTTAGTGCAAACATTTCTAATTACTAATGTATTTTAAATCTTAAATCTTGTTGACTAATCAAGCTGACCATGAGCAGTAGAAACTGACAGCTGCCAGCTACCAGATGTTCTGTACGTCCCTCAGCCCGTGTCTGATGTCCCACCACAACCCCAGAATAACCCAAAACTTTCTTGCCACCAAGCATCAGGGATTAGTTTTGGAGGTGGCAAGACCAATGTCTGCATGGGTAGACTTCTTCCAATGAAGAGCATACACAGAAAACTGGACAGGGGTATCTTAGACACTTCACAACCCTTAGTGAACATGGGCAGAGTTTTAAGAGATGAGGAGAAACCAGAGCCTTGTCCAAGAGCTTCAAGGCAGCACGTGGTTAACGGGCTGGCCTGCAGCTGAGATGCAGGTTGAGGTCTCACTTGGAAATTAACAGTGTGGACAAAAGTCTTCCCAGAGACATTGTGCATAAGGCTTAATTAAACCACTGTTCACTAATAAAGCTGCAGCCTTTTTAATCCTGCCATGTCTCTCCTCTTCCAAACACACACTTGGCAAATAATCAATTTGAATGTCACAGAGTAATTTTTTTTTCCTCTTCCCGAAACTCAAGAACTGCTTTGTAGTTCAAAATGAAAGTTTGTGGAACTCAAATTAACAATGTAGGCAAAAACCTTTTTTTTTTGCCAAAGAAATAACAAAGGAGAGGGGAGTAGCAAGGACACAGCCAGTCCTTGTATCCTTCCTATTATTCAAAAATGGGCATGCCAATAACATCTGGGGAACATCTGTGGAAAAAAAGAAATAAAAAAAATCTCCTTCCTACTGCTGTGCTGCTCCAAGGTCCTTCAGCAAATTTAAGCAGATGAGTTGGTTTGGGGAATTTCTTGTCTCTGAAGAAATTATGATTGTTCTGCTCAGCACACCAGTGTTCAAAGTGCCAACACAACTGCCTGTCTGGAAGGGTTTGCACCTTTCAAGGTGCATTTCTGTAGCAGTACTTAGGCAAGGCCACATGGTATCAACCATTTTAGGAACTAGGTAGATGTACTGGTCTCAGTCACCAGAGTCTGCTCTTTGTAGGTGGATGACCAGCAGGACAAGGAAAGTGATTGTCCCACTGCACTCAACACTGGTGAGGCCACACCTTGAGCACTGGTTCAGTTTTGGGCTCCTCGCTCCAAGAAGGACGTTGAGGAGCTGGAGCAGGTCCAAAGGAGGGCAACCAAGGTAGTGAAGGGTCTGGTGAGGAGCAGATGAGGGACCTGGGGTTGTTCCACCTGAAGGAAAGAAGGCTGAGGGGAGACCTTGATCTCTACAAATCTCTGAAAGGAGGCTGGAGCCATACAGGGGTTGGTCTCTTCTCCCATGCTACACATGATAGGATATGAGGAAAAAGCCTCAAGTTGCACCAGGGAAGGTTTTGGGTTGAATATGAGAAACAATTTCTTCCTCTCAAGGTTGTCAAGCCCTGGTCCAGGCTGCCCAGGGCAGTGGTGGAGTCCCCATCCCCGGAGGGGGTTCAAAGCTGTGCAGATGTGGTGCTGAGGGACATGGTTCATTGGTGACCTGGCAGTGCTGGGGTAAGGCTTGGTCTTGACAATGCTAAAGTTTTTTCTCCAACCCAAATCATTCTATGAATCAAAATTCTACCACCAACCACAACTTCACCAGTACTAAACAGTACTAACAGAAGGGAAATCTGCCTCTCTTCACAATGTCCACAGAGACTATCCACAACTTAAACACTTCCTTGAAAGCTCAGGTGGAACTCAGTAATGTAGAACCACTGAACTTCATCAGCTGGACAGCATCTCTGAGAGGTCACCTATTCCAACAGCCTCCTGAAAGCAGTGCCAGCTAGGGCTGGTCACAAGTGCCATTTCTGACACCTTCAGTCAAAACCAAAAAGGGAGAGCTCTATAGTTCCAGTGCTGCAGAAGTAAGCTGTGGAAGCTCCCCAGCCCTCAAACCACAGCCCTTGGAAGGAGTGACATTGAGCACACTCCACAGAAGTCCTGCAGATGACTGTCACTGAGGATATGAAATAATTTGCTGTGTAGGGGATCCTGCTCTGGCAGTGGGGATGGATTAGATGATCTTTCGAGGTCCCTTCCAGCCTCTGAAATTCTCTGATTGCCAGCTCACAATCTCTGCTTTCCAATTTTTGTATGGTTTGTGGACCCCCAGCACAACTGAGGCAGTGGTCACCTTTTGCTGAGTTTAGCAGACCTGAATTTTGCATTTTGGCTTTGGTTAGAAACAGGAATAACTTCATAGCATTGTTAGAAAACCATATTACAGTTATTCACTACCCTTGCAGGAGAATAAAATGGGCTTCTGAAATTCCACTCTGGTGATCATATTGTCTGGTCCTCACCAGGTTAAAAATCCATCTGAGTAACACCCAACCTCCATCAGGTGGAGTATTTGAAAACAGAAAGGGGAAAGAAACTGTGGAAGAATCATAGAATCATAGAATCAGTCAGGGTTGGAAGGGACCACAAGGATCATCCAGTTCCAACCCCCCTGCCATGGCCAGGGACACCTCACACTACAGCAGGCTGGCCAGAGCCTCATCCAGCCTGGCTGCAAACACCTCCAGGGATGGGGCCTCAACCACCTCCCTGCACAACCCATTCCAGGCTCTCACCACTCTCATGGGGAAGAACTTCTTCCTCACATCCAGCCTGAATCTCCCCACTTCCAGCTTTGTTCCATGAACAAGCAGCCCCCAGAAGCAGAGAGGTATTTAAGACAAGAGGACTCTGTGATCAAATCAGATGCTCTTAGATCAAGATCTGCCAGAGCTACTCATTAACCCACCTGAGCCTCCAGCATCAACTGAAAGCCAGATTCACCTTAGTGAGGAGGATTTCAGACAGGCTCAAGGTCTTCACTGGTAAGGGATTTAAAATAAACAAGAAGACATTAAACCTGAGCACTGGCCAGGGAAATGGTGGATTCACCATTTCTGGAGGTATTCAAGAAACATGTGGACACAGCACTTCGAGACATGGAGATTCTGGTATAGGTTGTCCAGGGAGGTTGTGGCTGCCTCCTCCCTGGGGGTTTTCAAGGCCAGATTGGATGAGGCCTTGAGCAGCTGAGTCTAGTTGAGAGGTGTCCCTATCCACTGTGGGGAGGTTGGTTGGAGTAGATGATCTCTGAGGTCCCTTTCAACCAAAACTGTTCCATGATTCCAGTGGCCATGGTGGTGTTAGGTTGATGGTTGGACTTGATGATCTCAGAGGTCTTTTCCAACCAACACAGTCCTGAGATTCTGTGGCACATGATGAATACCATGATGCTGCCATCAAACATGTCTGTTCCTTTTTCAAACCAGAGGAAAAGTGGAGTGTCTTGTAGTGGAAGGTGGAAGGTGTGAGGGCAGTAACTAACCAGAGGGTAAGACCACAGAGCTAACTGCTGAACCCAGAAACATTTCAAATCTACTCATTCAGCCTAAGCTTTGCTAAATTTCTTCACTACTTAATGTGCTGACTCCAAAAGGATTCCTCAGCAAATCAGGTCCCTGTAGGAAGGAAGTGCCTGTCTTCTTAATGTCTACATGCAATTAAGGCTCCTGTTTTCCCAGGTTAAGAACAGAGTGATGGTGACACAATTAAGTGATAATGTCAATTGCCCACTTTTCTAGGAGACAGGCTGAGCTTGGAAGATCCACAGAATCAGATTATTCAGTTACACAGCAGATGGAAAAAATAGAAGAGAGGAATGAAAACACATCCTGGAAGGAAACACCAATCCACAAGAAGAAAAACATTGCAGAAGCTCAGGAAATACCAGTGTATTGTCTGGGAGGGTGGGTGCCAGGGTGAAGGTGTCAATCTCTTTTTGGTGGTGCCCAGTGATAAGGCAAAGACCAACAGGTTCAAGATGGAACACAGAAGCTTCCATCTCAACAGCAAGAGGAACTTCTCTATTGTTAGGGTAGTGGAGCCCTGGAGCAGGCTGCCCAGAGCAGTTGTCTCCTTCCCTGGAGATATTCAAAACCCTCCTGGATGTGTTCATGTGTGACCTGCCCTAAGTGATCCTGCTTTGCAGCGGGGTTGGACTGGATGATCTCTAGAGGTCCCTTCTAACCCCCTCCATCCTATGGTTCTTGAAAGTTACAAACTCTTGCTGCACTATGTGACTGGATATACAGATTAAACCTTTAACTTTTGGTAAAAAGGAAAGTTTTCACTCTTATCATAGAATCATAAAATCAGTCAGGGTTGGAAGGGACCACAAGGCTCATCCAGTTCCAACCCCCCTGCCATGGCCAGGGACACCTCACACTACAGCAGGCTGGCCAGAGCCTCATCCAGCCTGGCTGCAAACACCTCTGGGGATGGAGCCTCAACCACCTCCCTGCACAACCCATTCCAGGCTCTCACCACTCTCATGGAGAAGAACTTCTTCCTCACATCCAGTCTGAATCTCCCCACTTCCAGCTTTGTTACATTCCCCCCAGTCCTGTCACTCCCTGAGAGCCTAAAAAGTCCCTCCCCAGCTTTCTTGGAGCCCCCTTCAGATCCTGGAAGGCCACAAGAAGGTCACCTCGGAGCCTTCTCTTCTCCAGACTGAACAGCCTTCATAGCAGAGCAGCTCCAGCCCTCTGCTCATCCTGGTGGCCCTTCCCTGGACACCTTCCAGCATGTCCAGATCCCTCTTGTAACAGAGGCTCCAGAACTGGATGCAGTACTCCAGGTGGGGTCTGACCAGAGCTGAGCAGAGAGGGAGAATCACCTCCCTTGACCTGCTGGCCACACTTCTCTTCCAGCCTATGTTTTGCCATAGCTCAAAATACTGGGTTCAGCTTTGGGCCCCTCACTCCAAGAAGCATGTTGAGGTGCTAGAGTGTGTCCAGAGAAGGGCAATAAAGCTGGTGAAGGGTCTGGAGAACAGGGCTCGTGAGGAGCAGCTGAGGGCGCTGGGGGTGTTAGTGTGGAGAAGAGGAGGTTGAGGGGAGACCTCATCAGCCTCTACAACCTCCAAGGAGTTCATATGCAGCAAGTGACAGGAGAAGAGGAAATGGCCTCAAGTTGTGCCAGGGAAGGTTGCGTATGAGGAAAAATTTCTTCCCAGTAAGGGTTCTCAGGCATTTGAAGAGGCTGCCCACAAAGGTGGTGGAGTCACCATCCAGGCAGGTATTTAAAAGCTGCATGGTGCTGAGGGACGTGGTTTAGTGGCAGTGGCTTAGCAGCTGTGATGGGAGTGTGAGCTCTAGGTGAGTGGTTGGACTTGACCTCAAAGGTCTCTTCCAAACTCAACAGTTCTGTGGTTCCATGATCTGCACAGTGATGCCAGAGGTCACCTCCTGTAGAGTCTGCAGGCTGCAGTGCAGGCAGTGTCTGTGCACACACACAGAGGTGCACTTGTGTGAATGGGAACTGCCCCTTGGAATTCACACTGTAGGTGTAACAACTGGTTAAAGCTTAAGTTATCCTGGACTATGTGTTAAGTTCTAGAGTGAGTTCTCTGGGACACAGGAGCTCATCCAGGTTGGATGGGGTCTTGAGCAACCTGGGAGGTGTCCCTGCCTATGGCACCAGACAATCCTTAATGGCCCTTCCAACCTAAACCATTTGAGCAATCTATGAATCTAAAAAAGGCTGCTAAGCCAGGGACATCCACTCCTTTCTGAATCACACACACAACCCCAGCATGGTGGGAGTGGGAAGGGACTTCTGGGTATCATCCAGTCCAACCCCCCTCCTGTAGCATCTTGCCCAGGATCACAATGGCCAGATGGCTTTGGAATCAGAAGGTTATTCCACAACCTCTCTGGGCAGGCTGCTCCAGGGCTCCAGCACCCTCACACCAAAGAGTTTCTCCTCCTGTTCAGATGGAACCTCCTGGGTTCCAGTCTGTTCCCTCTGCCCCTTGTCCTGTCCCTGGGCACCACTCAGCAGAGCCTGGCCCCAGCCTCTTGCCCCTCACAGGCCCTTTAGCTCTTGCTGAGCATTGTTCAGCTCCCCTCTGGGGCTGCTCTTCTCCAGGCTCTCAGCCTCAGGGCTCTCAGCCTTTGCTCCTCACAGAGATGCTCCAGGCCCTTCAGCATCTTCATAGCCTCCACTGGACTTTCTGCAGTAGTTCCCTTGAACTGAGGAGCCCAGAACTGGACCCAGTGCTCCAGATGTGTCCACACTAGAGCAGAGGGGAAGGAGAACCTCCCTTGACCTGCTGGACACACACATTATCCATCCAGGAGGGCATTGACCTTCTTGGCCACAAGGGCATGTTGCTGGCTCATGGGGAACTTGTTGTCCACTAGCACCCCCAGGTCCTTCTCCACAGGGCTGCTCTCCAGCAGGTCACCCCCTACCTGTAGTGGTGCAGGTGGCTGTTTCTCCCTGGGACAGGACCTTACATTTGCCCTTCTTGAGCTTCCCTCTGCCTGACTCTCCAGCCTGTCCAGGTCTGTCTGAGCGTTAGCACCAGCTGATGGGGTGCTAGCCACCACTCCCAAATGTGTTACCATCACACAGGCTACCTTAGGAGAGACCTCTGTCTGGACCCTGTGGAAATGAAGTTACCAGCTCTAAAGTTGGCAAAAGGCAGCAGTCCCCTCAGCAACTGAGATCACTAAGGCACAGCAAGGATGGAGGTCATGACTCCACTCTCCTCAGAGCTCACAACACAGTGCAATTCTCTGCTTGCAAAAAGATAAACCTCCTCCTCAATAGGTAAATAATTCAAAATAACATCACACAGTAAATAAATTCACAAAAGGTAAGGATTCCTGTTAGTAAAAATCCTTCACTCACAAGGCTCTTATAATTTAATGAACTAAAGGACTACAATAATTAATTCTCCAAATTGCAGGGTAGGAGCTGACATTTCTTCTAGGCGGCTTATTCCACATTCCTCTGTGCCACTGCTTCCTCCACTACTCCTAGCCCCTTTGGCAGCTGTCACCACTGCAGGCAGCCAAGCAGGCTGCAGAGGAACTACCAGATTTATCTTAATCCCAAAAGCTGGATATCTTTTTTTTTTTTGTGGTCTTCATATTTTTTCCTGAATTTACATTTTGTTTTCTGCAGCAGATGAGGTGAAAACATCCTTGAATGTAACCTGTATCCTGTGCCCTGCTTCCCTGTCTGCTGACAGTCATTTCCTAGGCCTCCATAAAAGTTCTCCTGACCTTCATACATCATGGTTCTCACATTCCCCCAACCCCATACATATTTCTTGTGGGCTAGGGTGGTGCATCCCCACAGAAAAATGTTATTTGGCAACAGAACCATTCACCTTCCTAGGATCCTAGAAAGATTTAGGTTGGAAGTGTCCTTACAGATCATCCAATTCCAACTCCCTGCCACGGGCAGGGACACCTCCCACCAGCCCAGGTTGCTCAAGGCCTCATTCAACCTGGCCTTGAACACCTCTAGGGAGGGGGCATCCACAACCTACCTGGGCAACCTGTTCCAGTGTCTCCCCACCCTCACTGGAAACAATTTCCTCCTAATATTCAATCTCAACCTGGACCACCTAAATCTCAGAAGTAAGTATTCATCATCTCTCACTCTATCAAAACTCTTATGGCAGACTGGTTCCCAAGGGAAATGTACCTAAAGACTCTCCAAATTGTGCAAAAAGTTGTCTTCTGGCCACTTGAGCCCCTGCTAATTTTCTTTTTTTCTGCCAGTTTTCTCAAGGAGGTCTCTCATCACATTGTGCAAGTGTGTGCAGTGGATTAGAGGATATTGCCCTTCTTTTGGCTATTAGCTAAAAGGAGGTTATCCTTTGATTCTATCAGCTTAGTGATGAAGCATACTTTGCAGAGAGCAATCTGCACTGCAGGGAGGATGGACCAGAAGGCCCACAAGGTATTTTCAGTGCTTCACTGCTCAAAGTCAAAGGCAGGCAGTGCCTGAGTACAAGATGTTTGAATAGAATCATAGAATCATAGAATGGTCTGGGCTGGAAGGCACCTCTGATGGTCATCCAGTCCAATCCCCCTGCAGTCAGCAGGAGCATCCTCAACTGGATCAGCTTGCCCAGAGCCCTGTCAAGCCTCACCTTGAATATCTCCAGGGATGGGGCCCTAATCACATCCCCATGCAACCTGTTCCAGTGTTCCACCACCCTCATGGTACAGAACTTGTTCCTAACATCCTATCCAAATCTGCTCTTCTCTACTTTGAAGCGGTTGTCCCTCATTCTGTCACTGCAGGCCTTTGCAAACAGTCTCTCCCCATCATAATTTCTGTTCACCTTCACTTTTGACAAGCAGGTTCCCTCTCCCCTGAGCTGCCTTCCTTTTCCATTGGCTAACTAGTCAGGTTTAGCAAGTCTGACCTGCCAGACATGGAATCACAGAACTGCTGAGAGTAGAAGAGACATTTGAGATCAAGCTCACCTAGAGCTCACAATCCCTCCACTAAGCCACTGACACTAAACCACATTCCTCAGCACCACATCCAGAGGTCTTTTGAACACCTCCAGGAATGGTGACTCCACCACCTCCCTGGACAGCTTGTTCCAGTGCCTGAGAAACCTTGCTGGAAAGAAAATTTTACTAACATCCCAACATCCTCATTCTTTTTTTAGCACACCACATAGCTCATGGTGGGAGGAAAGATGCAAGCTGGTCATTTCTTTTGGAAGCTCTCATGGTTTGGTCTCATGTTTTAGGAGCCAGATCTACAATGTGCACTATGTGGGCACTGTGTAATGAATGGTTGGAAGCCACCAAAAGCTTGATGGACCTCATTTTCTTTGATGAAATCATACTTGTGAAATGTAGAACAAAGGGTGGGTCCCACCAGACCCATGCAGCTGGTAGAACTACAGCTAGGTGGGGGGAAAGGGCTCTGATCTGCAATGCCAGTAAATCTCCTGCACCACCCTGCACAAGTGGACACTTCATGGTGAGCTGGAAGAGGGGAGATTTAGACCGGAGATCAGGAAGAAATTCTTCACAATGAAGGAGGTGAGACACTGGAACAGGCAGCCCAGGGAGGCTGTGGATGCCCCCTCTATGGAGGTGTTCCAGACCAGGTTGGATGAGGCCTCGAGCAACCTGGGCTGGTGAGAGGTGTCCCTGCCCTTGGCAGGGGTTTGGAACCAGATGATCTTGAAGGTCCCTTCCAATCCAAATCATTCTACAATTCTATGACCTTCAGTTAGGCAATGCCTCATGTCAGGTGCACCAAACAATGAGCCAGTGGTGCTGTTGAAGAGATGCAAACTCTTCCTTCAATGATTGTTTCTATGATTTCTCACTTACTCAAGGAAAAGAAGACAAATAGACCTTTTAGGGGATGCAAAACAGACTCTAAGTAAAAAGTCCTCACCATCTCAGGGTTTTTAAAAATACCTAATTTAACTGCACACGCTAATTAACCTTTGACTATGTTATTGAATATATTCAACAGAGTTCAAACTCTATCTGCCTTACCTGTTTAATGTATGATGCCCCTTCATGGTACCATCTATAGAAGTAGGTATGACACATACATGTGTTTCCTGTTAATATTAAAACAACTGTAGGAACTGGATGCTTATTGGCCCTTTAGGAATGATGCAGAGGCATAACTGTAGGTGCTTAGTGCCACTGTAGATGCTTTGAAGTCCTCTGCTTGGCTTTTAGCTGCTGGGCCAGCATTGTAGACATCTTACATGTTGTCAGACAGGTCTCTCCAGGTGTCAAAAAGACTCTGCGGCACCCAGACTGTCACTAAATGTTTATGTCACAGAATCACAGAATAAAAGAATTGTCTTGGTTGGAAAACACTTCTAGGATCATCCAGTCCCACCATCAACCCAACACCATCATGGCCATTAAATCATGTCCCACAGTGCCATGGTCACACGTTTGTTGAACACCTCCAGGGATGGAGACTCCACACCTCCTTGGAGAGCCTGTTCCAATCCCTGACCACTCCTGCAGAAAAAAAATTGTTTCTCATGTCCAACCTCAACCTCCCTTGGCACAACTTCAGGCCATTTCCTCTTCTTCTATCACCTCAGACTACGGAGAAGAGAGCAACCCCCACCTCACTGCAATCTCCTTTCAGGGAGCTGTAAAGAGCAATGAGATCTCCCCCTCAGCCTCCCCTGAATAAAACAATTCTCTCAGAAGCTCATCCTAAGAGCTCCTCCTTAGAGCTCCTCCTTGTTCTTATGTGTCCCAGCACATGAACTGCAGTCTTCTAAACTCTGAAAGCCCAGTGGGACATGAGGCAAGAACAACAAAGCCATAGCAGTTTCTAAGTAGTTCTCATGAGTTTTCCATTGCCAGCATGATTTTGCTCTTGCTTGGAAGTGAAAGAGATTTCTCAGGAATACAGAATCAGAGAATTGTTTTGGCTGGAAGAGACCTTTAAAATCATTGAGGCCAACCCTTAACTCAGTACTGCCAGGTCACCACTGAACTATGTCCCTAAGCACCACATCTACACAGCTTTTCAAGCCTTCCAGGGATGGAGACTCCAGCACTACCTTGGGCAGCCTGTTCCAGGATTTGATGACCCTTTTGGGGAAGAAATTGTTCCTCACATTCAACCTAACCCTCCCCTGTGCAAATGGAGGTTGTTTCCTCTTGCCCTATGGCTTGCTCCCCAGGCAGAGATTGAGCTCCACCTCACTCCAACCTCTTTTCAGGAAGAAATGGACTTCAAAAGGCGAATATGGACAAAGTAAAAGTATGTTATTTGAGAGGTATTGGGTAAAGAAAAGCTGATGGTTGTAAAAACGTAAAAAAAAATAAAATAAATGGCATTGTGACATAAATATTTGGGACTTTGGAGGTCTGAGTGCTGATGCTCAGGTCTGCCACTGTCATTCTGTTGGAGCATGTCCCTCACCTCCTGGGAGCTGTCTGCCTCGCACTTGTCATTTTGGCTCTTCTGGTGGAATAAAGGCCTTATTAGCTGGGTCTCAGCAGCAGGCTAATGTAGCCACAGAGGCTCTGGATGAGAGCAGGAGCACACCTTGCCAAGTCACAGGGTGGGCAGAAGCAGCCTGCATCTGCCCAGGGAGTTCCACGGGGCCAGACCCACGCAGCTGGCAGGACGGCAGCTAGGAGCGGCTGGGGGCGGGGGGTGGGGGAGAAAAAACATCTCCAGTCTCCAATGCCAAATCAATCTGCTGCACTAAAAGGTCACCCTGCACAAGAGGACACTCAGTGGTGACCTTCAGTCAGGAGATGCCTGGTGTCAGCCGTGCTGAACAATGAGCAGAAATGGCACCGCTGTGCTCGCACACCTGGCAGGATTTCCTGCCCAGCAGCAGCCGCCCCGGCCCTCACCGTGTAGGAACAAACCTGCCTCTTCCCTCCCACCCCCCCCATTTTTTTTTAAACCACTTTCTCCTCAATTCTGGCACTGATCACCCTGATGCATCCATTTTTAGTGAAACCAATTAATTAGCTGCACATGATCTTCTCCTATTTAAATCTCTGGCGGAAAAGGGGGGAAATTATTGATGAAAAGTGCGTCGGGTCTGGAAATCAATTTAATTTCATTGCTAGGCTGTTGGCATAAATAGCACTGCTAGAGTGTGCAGCAAGGAAAAAAAAGGAGTATTTGGAGTAAGAATTATAAAGGCAGCTAAGGTTGGTGGGGAATAAAAAGGAAAAAATTCCCAGAAAAATAATATTTAAAGAAGGAATTATGAAAGCAGCTAAGTTCAGCTATGAAAGGCTAAGCTCGCAATCACAGAATCACAGAATTATTGAGCTGGAAAAGACCTCTGAGATCATGAAGTCAAGGAAAATAATATTTAAAGCAAGAGTTATAGAAGTAGCTAAGCTCAGTGGGGGAAAAAGAAATAATAAAAAAGACAAATTCCCAGAAAAATAAACAGATAAAGGAAGATTTATTAAAGTTTCTTGGGAAAAATAAAAATAAATAATAATAAATAAAAATTAATAAATAAATATAAAAATAATATTGAAAGTAAGAATTATTAAAGCAGATAAAGCTTGATGGGGGAAAAAAAGGAAATTTCCAGGAAATAATATTTAAAGAAAGAATTATTAAGACTGAGGGAGGGAAGGACAAAATTCCTAGAAAAATAGTATTTAAAGTAAGAATTATAAAGGACAAAATTGCTAGAAAATAATATTTGAAATTAAGAATTATGAAATCAGCTATGAAATCAGGTGGGGAAAAAAAAGAAATTCTGAGAGAAAGAAAAGAAAAGAAAAGAAAAGAAAAGAAAAGAAAAGAAAAGAAAAGAAAAGAAAAGAAAAGAAAAGAAAAGAAAAGAAAAGAAAAGAAAAGAAAAGAAAAGAAAAGAAAAGAAAAGAGAAAAGGCAAAATTACTAGGAAAATAATATTTAAAGTAAGAATTATTAAACAGAGAAGGTTGGTGTGAAAAAGACAAAATTCCTTAGAAAAATAGTATTTAAAATAAAAATTAAAATGGCAGAATTTGTAGAAAAGATGTATTTAAACTAAGTCTTTATTAAAGCACATAGGCTTGGTGGGGAAAAAAAAAGTGACAAAATTCCTAAGAAAAATAAGAATTACAATAAGAACTACGGTAGGAATTAAGACAAAAATTAAGAGAAGAATTATGGAAGCAGCTAAGATTGGTACTAAAAAAGGAAAAGACAAAACTCCAAGCACAGATGACTAGGAAGGGCTTCTCCCTTTAGCCCAGAAAACCTGACCCCATCAGTTGGTAGATCTTCCTTCCCTGCCTCTTTGATATCCTCCTGTGGCAACAACATGATTGCAAATTACTGTTATTATAAAATTAGGAGATTTACACTTTTTTTTTTTTTTTAAACTTGAGCAACGTTTCAGAACCCATTC
This sequence comes from Indicator indicator, assembly GCF_027791375.1. Lineage (NCBI taxonomy): Eukaryota > Metazoa > Chordata > Aves > Piciformes > Indicatoridae > Indicator > Indicator indicator. Next base: position 7,564,276 of record NC_072053.1, on the reverse strand, counting down.
AGTACAACTTAAGTGGTGAATGAGGTTTTAGAAGGGGTGGGGATAAACACTGATTTACATTTCTAAGTGTCTTTTAAGATCGAGAAGACGGCGTCGTCAGTTGAGAAAAGCTGCAAGGAGTGGGAGATGGCTGGGAGGACAGAGGGAATAATCACTTCACGTTTCAGCCTGTGTGATCAGTTTCCACACGGAAAATAAAATAAAATAATTTAAAAGAGAGGTTAGAGATCAACAAATTCTGAGTTTAGATAAATGAAGGTTGGGCTTAGGGTATTAAAAGTTTCTGGGGGGGAAGCATTAGCCAATATGTACAGCAGCAGCCTCTGGTGGTCTAAGGAAAAATAGTAGTATCTGTAAGTTAAGGACAGAAACATAGGTTTGGTTGTTTTTTGTTGGTTTTTTTTTTTTTTTATAAGGAGGTATGTACACATTTAGCTATTTGACTCAATCCTTCATTCAACACATTAAAAAAAAAAAAAACCCACCAACACACACAAAACCCACCCTACCCAGATGCTTTTAAAATGATCTGCTGGCAATGTGCTTGTTAAAGCCTGAACAGTAAGAGTATTAAAATTCATATGCATTCATTAGCATGTTATATAAAACTAAAATGCTTGTGTTTAATCATTCCATAAAGTATTATAGCCAGCGCTGATTATCAAGAAGTTGGGTGTTGGGTGGTTTTGGGGTTTGGTGGGTTTTTGTGTGTCTGTGTTTTTCCTTTCCCTCCCCCCTTGGTTAGCATTGACAGAAAAAAAGGAACCAAATTTATAGATTGCTCCTGAATTGATGACATTTTCTGTCTTCACTCCTGAATTCAGTTGGCAGATGTTTTTTTCAAGAACAACAACAACAAAAATAAAAATTCTGCCTTATTACAAAACATATTAAGCAGCTTTTTCTGCCATAATGTTTGACATGATGTTTATTGCCCAGACCAAATCAGTGCCTTTAACAAGCTGTAATCCATGCCAGAAAAGTACATTATTTCATAGTTAAGGAAACTTCCAGCATGAAACAAGAAGTACTTTGATCTTTCAAGCACTGTGTTTAATGCACTGCACACTCCCTGAGCCGTCTTCATTTGTACTCATTTTGTACAAAAAACCCACCCAAAACCACACTGCAATTTGAGATTTTGTATTTTAAGAGTCTGCTTTTACATATTCTTGAAGTATTCCAGCTATTTGTTGTGGTTTTCATGGGGTTTCTTCTCCTTTTTTTTTTTCCTCTTTTTATTTTATTTTTTGGGGGTGGTGTTATTGGTATATGTTTTTTCATTTTATTTTCATTTTTAACATGAAAATAAAGAAAATACTTCAAGAAGTGCAATCATTCTCCCAGTTCTTGGGAAATGGGAGCATCACCACCCCGACAGCTTTAATTTGTTCAAATGGCATTTCCTCCTCAGATCACAACAGCTCTCAATGACCCTGCAAGAACATAACTGAGGGTGTTTATTCCAACTACTGAATGGTCTGAAACGATTCCTCCAGCATATGTGACACAAAGAAATTTTCCCTTGATAGTAGACTCAGTTGATGACTTCTTTTGAGGATAGTTCTCTCTGGACTTCTCTCTTCCATTTCTCGCTTGGCAAAGATGATATAAGGCTCTCCCAGGGCTTTCAAAACTCTTTCAAGAACCATTGCTTGGGTTAGAAGAGAGCTCTAAGATCAACAATAAACCTAAGACCACCGTGGCCACTAACCCATGTCCCCAAGTGCCATGGCCACACTTTTCTTGAACACCTGCAGGGATGGTGACTCCACCACCTCCCTGGGCAGCCTGTTCCAATGCCTGACCATGAGATCATTATGAAACATATGCCACACTAAAAAATTTCTGTGGAGTGAGAACATATCTTATTTCAAGAGCACAGTGAATTAAATCCCATCAGGGTGGGGGGTTGGAAGGGACCTCTGGAGATCTCTAGTTCAACCCACCTGCTAAAGCAGGGGCACCCACAGCAGCTGGCCCAGGATCATCACATCCAGGACTATGCTATACTGCAAGTCACAGTCATATCTAAATTGCCTTTTGAGATTACCCCAAAGCAGCTCCAACACCATACTGCACCATTTTGTCTGCATCATATGATGCCTGGACAGATGGATAGCCATGTCTGTGGCCAGAAAGGTGGAGCAGAGCATGCTGTGCTCACAGCTCCTCTTGCAACCAACTACAGACTCAGCAGTTCTGCCCCACAGAGTAAATGTCATACTACTGGTGGTCAAGTTTTGTGTCAGAAACCAACAGGCAAGTAAATTGCAGTAACTTACTCTACCACACACCACAACAGGGACATTTTTCAGTCTGTGTCAAAAAAACTTTCTGCACTTTAGCCTACTAAAGAAAAACACCCCAAAATTCTTTCAGAATTAAACACCAACCATGGTGTAACCCCCAGATTTAGTTAATTCTCCCAGGAAAAGAGACCTCCACTCCCACTTTCACTAAAACTTACACTACTTCTTTCCTTGGTTGGAAGAAAACCAAACAAAAGTGAATGTCAGGAAAATGGGAGTCAGGGATTCTCTAAGGGGAGGGGGTCCCAAAGTCAAATTCCACGCCTTATCAAGCGAAAGAGCCACAAGAAGGTAGAATTGCTAAGAAAAAAAGGTATGTGTATATATATAAAATGTTCATTTTCAATAAGGAGACACCAGAGAGTGTGTTGACAACTTTCTGGACCATCCAAAAAAATCACCCACTGGCTTCTGATAGTCAGCCCTCTAAAGGAGCAGGATCTGACTGGTGGGCAGAATGGCATCTCTCCTAAAGAGCAGTGGATAGAAAAAGCAGTGCCCTGCTTTTCACTTTGGAGATGTCTATCCATTCTTTGTCTCTCATGTCAGATATTTCCCAAAAGACAAAAGAAATATTTATGTTATCAGTGAAAAAACCTTGCATTCAAATTAGAAACCTGTTTTAACCGGGCAACACAGCTCCTAAATCACTGTTAACAGGGACAGGTTAAAACTTAAGACGCTTCCAACATGCTTTTTGCTGGATTCTTCTCTGCTTTGCACCAAAAAAAAGGCAGATGTGGGTTCTTTTTTTTTTTTTTTTTCCTGTTCTAGTTACTCTGTGGCACTTCTGACGTGTTTTAGCCCTGAATGAAAACGTTAACTCTCCTAACGAGGGCCCTGGAAATTGCATGAGTCAGTCCCAGATGTATAATGCATAGTATGTATATGAAGCAGAATGTGTCAAAGTGCAAATAATATTGTTTGTGCCCCCCTGCAGAATTAGAAATCCTCGGGTAGCACTGTTATAACGATCCCATGCTGGTAGCATTACAAAGTGCAAAGGTTCACTGAGTAAGAAAAGAGCAAGGGACAGAGTTTCCTCATTACACCATTCTCGAACTATTCTACCTTAAATATTTATTAAGATATTAATAACTCTCCTCCTTTATCTGCCTTCAGAAGTTGAGCTGAAACACAATGGATGGCTGCTCATATGAAAACAATACATTATAGGGGTAAATCTGCTACCACACAAGATGAACACCAGTATTTTCCACAATACATTATTAATTCAGCAGGTAATATGTTAAAAAAACCTATCAGGCTATAACTGCTGCCTCCCCAATATAAGACAGCATAATACAATAAATGCATGCATGACATGTGAAGCTAATAACCTGCCTGAGCTGCACTAGAAAGTGCTTCTTATGTACACCTTCCTTTATAAACCCTTTCCTTTTTGCAAAGTCTTCCTTAAATCATTCTCTGTCTTGATAGCACCTGTGAATTCCTCAGGGGGTTTATTTTGAAACTGGGAATGAGAAAGGAAATGTTTTGCAACTAACTTTACATTCAGTAAGTGACCCCCCAAAAATAAATTGTATTTATCTATATATAAAAAATGTAAATATATGTATTTTTATATATACACATAAATACATATAAAAAAGAAATACATATGTATATATATAATTATATGTATATGTATATGTATGTGTGTATATATATATGTGTGTATGTGTGTATATATATGTGTGTGTGTATATATATACACACACACACATTTTATATATATATATATATATATAAATAAAATAAAATACCAATAGAATAAAGAGCCAGGAACTCTGTATGAACTCTGAACCTCGGTAATGTGTTTGTGTTGAAAAGAGCAGGCTGCTTATTAGGCAGTTTGGGCAGCAAACATATCTAGGCATCACCAGAGAAGGGCAAAAAAGCCAAAGCAAACTTACTCTGATGTACATCTGCATAGTTTCTTTCTCTTTTTGTGGGTTTCGGTACTTCTCGTAGAAGTCGCGTCGCTTCTTTGTTTCCTTCTGGATTTTATCTTTTCTTTCCCTCTTTTCTGCAGGTTCATCTGAGCTATCAGAGGACGGCTGCACTTGGGCTTTTGTCTTCTCCACTTCAATATAGTTCTCATTGGGATTCAGTACTATTACTCCATAGCCTTCCTATTTCACAGGAGAAACACACAGGGAAAAAAAAAAAAGGAAAAAAAGAAGAAATATGAAAAGGGAGATTTAATGCCTGGAAATGCTTTGCATTTACTTTAATGCTCTTGAAAACTTTCATATTTATCGAAGCAAGTTCACACAACATAATGTATAGAAGGGTTATTTTAAGAATATTCTGTTTGTTTCCTTTCTGTCATTAGAGGGATATTGATGTGTGAATATTGTGTCTGTGCGTGCACTTATGCTCATATGCATCTCTCAGTGTTGGAAAAAGTTGCCTGTTTTACCTTTAAAATAATTTAATATGTTGTTTTATTCATAAGCACTTTGTAAGCCTTTATTATTATTTTTTTTCTTTTTTTCTTTGACAAAAAAAAAGAGCACAAGACCTAAAAGCAAAACATTATTTTAAGAACTCTACATGATGATGACTAAAAAGCTTTATACACCCAGCTAATAAAAAAAAAGCACCCAAAAACCTTTAAAATAAAAAGGATGAAGAGTTTTCATGTATCTATATATCTATAGATATATCTGTATGAACTCTGAACCTCGGTAATGTGTTTGTGTTGAAAAGAGCAGGCTGCTTATTAGGCAGTTTGGGCAGCAAACATAGATATATATATCTATAGATATATGAAACCTATATGTATTTTATGTATATTTGAGACATATATGTATTTTATATAGATCTATACGAAATAAAAGACATAATCCCAGTGAAAGTTTTAAAGCAGATTATATATATTCATAATATATATTAAAGACAGCATGTGAAAATTATTCACTGCAGTTTAAAACAGCAAAACCTTTTGTCTAGCTGACAACAAGCATATCATGCAGAAGCCAATAGCGGCACTAACAACGAATCAATACCAAAACTGATTCAGTGCTGTTGTTGCTTACAAGTCAACTCTTTTACTGCAGGGATGACTTTTAAGTGCATCTTTAAATCTGCTCTTAAAAAAAACTTCAGCTGGGATTACGCCCTGTATTCAACAAATACCCAGAGAAAAATCTGTGACCTGCAGGATGCTTTTGAGCGTAACCCAGCTGCGTTCTTTTTTTTTTTCTCTTTTTTGGTGTGTGTGCCTCGGAAAATGAGCCAGTTGAAAAACTACATGAATTTATGAATGAGGAATAAATCTGGAATAAATCAACCAATCATTTTATTATGTGGGTTTTTTTTTTTAATTATTTTTTATTAAAATGATGGCAAACCACACAAGAATTGTAATGTCCTGGGAAGATACAACCTCTGAGCGCAAGGGATTAAAAAAGGGAAGCACGTGCGTTTAAGCAGATGAATCCTGGAAGTTACCATGGGTTCCCAGTCTGAAATCAAAGCTGCCCTTTTAAAAGTAAATTTTTAATAAAGATTTACTTTTTTGGGGAAATGTCTGTGCTAATTATCTAACTGAACAGCTTTATCCCAGCTTTTCACTTCGTTTCGCACTTGGGCGAGGCACGAGGATCAAAGAGGTCCCCATACCTAGCTGGCCAGAGCACAACCAAGCCCACACCAACAAAAGATACTTTATTTGGGCTCGCTTTATTCTAATCTGTAGAGCCATTCACAAACCTTGTAGTGCATTGTGGCCACTGTCAGGTAGACAGATTGTCACTCGGTGATTTTCTACAGTTGGACACACTCGACTAGTTATCAAAATCGCATCTGAAGGGAGTTCCTACCCCTCGTCCTTGTGCCCTTCTCAAACGTCTGCCGTAGCTTCTCCTCCCACCAAAACCCAAGTTAAAGGGCACGGTTGCACTCTGCTAAACAGGGTGAAATAGAGGCATTCAGGACACTGTCTCTGGCGTAAGGGACCCAGTCAAAAAAGGTCACCACAGGCCACAGAGAAAATTGCCTCCTCGCTAGACGCGGCGCCGGGAGTAAGTGGTCTCCTGTCATGTCCCTCCCCTGTCCTCTCTGCTGAGGGGATTGAGCTGGGATACATACAAACAAACAGACACATAAATAAGCAAACAACATGGGGAAGGGCTGAGGGGAAAGAAAAATTAAGGAAGACAGAGTTTAAAATCTTCTCATGCCCACTGCTGATTACATTAATATGAATTACCTCAATTTTCCAAGCTGGAAGCTTTCTGTATTATATTGTCCTATTAGAATTGTCACATTAATATTATATTAGTATTGGCATAGTAATACAATGATAATATTGACACAGTGGAATAATATTGACACAATGGAATAATATTGACACATTAATACAACAATATCAACACATTAATACAACAATATTGTCACATTAATATTACAATATCGCCATACTAATATGCCAATGTGACACAAAATCTCCAGCATGGAGAATTCAAAGTCTCACATGCATCGTGGGAGATAAGATCACTTAAAAGCATCCCTAAATTACACATCTTGGAGAGAAGGATGATTTTTGAGCTCGCTGGGTGGGAGGGCGGGACCAAGTTTCTGCAGTGGTTTTGGGGCTCCCTGGGCCGTTCATCTTCTTGACCCCGCTCATTTTGAGCAGAGATGTTCCGCGCATCGATTCGTCTTGGCTTCTTCTACACAACCCCAAACCCAACCCCAACCCCCAAATCCATCTGTTCCAGGGACCTGAAACGGCGTCCACTTTAAGCTGACCACAAAACAGGCACAATAAATCATCAAAGAAGTAGAATTTGTCTAAGTTATTGATTATGTAACTGAAAATTACATGACTCATTTGTCCAATTTTATGAGGACACAATGTCAATTTTTCACATGGACACCAACAGATGAAATATGATTCCATTTTTGAATTCACTATTTCATAAATCAATTAGAGGATTTTTATCAATTATGTTTTTAAACAGTGTAACATGTCTCTCTCTTTTTTTTTCTTTTTCTTTTTAAAATTATTTTTAATTTCTCCCAGATAACAGTCCTTTCCTGTCAGGACAATTAAAATAATTAAGTAATAACTGAGATAGGTTTTCCCGTAAATGAGAAGAGAAAAAGAAAAAAAAGTAAATTTTTACAATTCATTAGACTTTCCTTTAGAAAATTAACCTCTTTCCAGGGTGTTTTGCTTACGTGATGTAGTGTATTTCCCTTTCCCTTGTACTGCATCCTAAATTGCAGGATGAAAGCAATGGCACCAGAAAGAAGATTTGAGAGCAACACAGAAAAACACAATTACTGGTAAAACTGTGCCCAGTGATAACCTCTCTTAGTCAGACTGGAAAGGAATACTCAGCTCAAAATACCTTCTGCATAAACAATGTGGCTTTTAAGTGCAATTTAAATGGATTTCACATGGGCAGAGCTGTACCATCAAATTAGTTCAGTGCAATCAGAACACTAAAACAAAGGTGGTACTCCTCACAAACAAGAGTGAGCAGAGTGAAAATCAATGCAAAACTCAGCACTAATGTCTAAAAAATGTCTTTAGCAAACATTATTAACAGGCAAGAAACAGGCAAGTCTTTGGCCTAACTATGAAGCTAAGGAAGAATTAATCCCTTAAAAAGTATCTTCCAGTTGTGTTCAGAAGTTATCTGCCTCACAAGGCCACTACAAACAGCAGTTTCAGCTATGATGAGCTTACAGCATTGTTAAAATTGCAGTGCCCTATGCTGCAAGCCAACTTTTTTGAGCAACCACCACCTCTGACCACTGGGTATGTTCTCAAAGCATGGAACTGTGGAGTAGTTTTCTCTTACATGCCCAGCACATGCAGAAAGAGAAACCACAAAAATGTAAAGTTTTTTTTTTTATGGGAAAAAGCTAAACTTTGGGATAACCTGCCTCCTCCTGCTGTACCCCCCCATCAATCTTCAGCTGACTGAGACAAGCCAAGCCCCGTGCTCGACCGCATGTCTGAGAGAATACAGATGTCTCACAGAAGCCAAGGTCTGCCCACATCCCCCCATCAGTGGATCTGTGATGAGACACAATAATCAGGACAGACACTGATACACACAAGCCCTGGCCTCTGATCTATGAGTTCAGGGGGTACAATTAGAGCTTCTCAGACTAAAACATGCAAATAACAGATATTTCCCCAAATTGTAACACTTCAGGGTCAGTAAAATGGAATCTAGACTGCACTACCAGCACCATCCAGGTATTTAGTTGGGGAACAGGTATTTACATGTACAAACTCCACCTTCAGGGTTTATATAAACTTATTTCTATCTGTACATGTTTAAAAGTACATATTTATATAAAATACTATGCATTTATAAATAGATAAGCCTATAAATATGTGTGTTTGTACACACAAAAAATAAATGCACCATCAATACTTGTGATGGAGCCAGCAAATGACAACAAAAGGAGAAACAGGCTGACCAAGACAAGTGTTGAAAGGAATCATGATTCTGTGTTACAACACATACACTACAGAGTCAGAAGAACATAGAAGGGCACAATAGGTAAGTCAGAAACAGAGCAACACTTTTTGCCTGTCACTGGAAGTTCAAGTGAGACGTTTGAAATGGAAGGAATACCAAAATTATTGCGCCTCTTGACAGCAAGAGTAAGGTTAAAAAAATAAACAAACCCAAACAACCCGAAGAACCACAAGTATCTGAGGTAAATTCCAAACCTTTTGAAACCTCCTCTGCCTGCCACATGAATAATGAGCTGAAAGCTTTCGGCTCTGCATATTAATCCACCCCAAGATGGGACACCATATGTGGCCAGAGAGGTCAGGGCTGGAGAGGAATCTTTTGACCTATGCAACTATCTTTTTTGGAGTGCGAGCAGGGGTCTGAAAGAGATCATTTTCCTAAGCTTTATCAACCTGAATTTCCACGTTTGGGTTTCTGCTCGGATCGTTGGCAACACGACTGGAGCCAGTTCCCAGGGGAAACTCAACTCAAGAGCGCTTCAGCTCCCAAATCCGCCTGCGGTTAAAACAGACACAGCAAGGACCATTCATCTTCCTGAAAGATGCCTCTTGCGCTCATTTCCCATCTTTTCTTCCAGGGGAAGGGTGCATCCACGTCCACTGTTGCGACATCCTAGGTGCAACAGTGGGATGAGGTCATGACAGCCAATCAGAAGTCACTAGTGAAGCGTTAAAGTAAACATAGCTGTTGGAGATGCAGCTCAGCTTGAAAAATGCCCCCTCCATTATTTGAGCAATTTTCTCAAGACGTGACCTGAGACCGAAACGCCTGAAATGTCAGTTGACTCTGCTTTCTCTTTCCACCCAATGTACATTTTGGCAACTGCAACCTGCTAATACCTTTTTTTTCTTTTTTTTTTTTTTTTGGGGGGGTGGGGGGGTGGGGGGTGGATGTGATATTTCCCATCCCTGCTACACCTCGGGCTGCCTGAATTCCAGCACTGTGTCCAAGTGTGTAAAAATGCTGCCTCACTGCCAAGCGCACATTGTCCCACTAAGTTCCCAACCTAAAATAGCTCATCAAGCCAGGCAGGAAAAGAAAACATGCCACAAAAAGTTTTTAGAGGACCACCTGTTGTCTATTATTTTTACATAGCACTTACTCATAAATCATAACACAGGGTAATTAATCAAGCTGTCAAAGAGAAGGTCAAAGGTTATGTGGGGGAGTCAGAAGGTCATGCATGGGCTGATAGAGGTCAGGGTCACACCGCATTCCTCATTATCAAGTTGGGATGAGAGACGGCCCAAGCAAACAAAAGTGAAAGCAGATGGAGAAGTGAGTGGATAAAAAAAAAAAAAAAAAGGAGAAAATTTCACAAACAAAAAAGAAAAGTGAAAGAAGAATGTCAGTTGCCTTCAAACAAGGAGGAGAATAGAGCAGAAATACATTGAGATGTTCTCAAAAGGTCTCACACAACACAAAGAAACTACAGTCTGATGATTTAAATACTCTTCATATAACTTTCCATCCCCATCTTCTTTTTTTTTTTTTTTTCTCCCCTTTGCAAATATTAAGGCAGCGACCCTGCAAAATGGGCAGGGTGGTTTTGGTTCCATTTCACATCTGAAGTCAATACTTTCAAGGTGAATTAGACAAAAGGAACCTATTACCGTGATGAATGCTGATGGATATATAAAATTGGTCCTAAATGCTGAACTTTATTCCTGTTTATGGCTACAACCAATAGACATTCAATAAAAAAGTTATAACCTGTTTGAGTGATGTATTAAGAACTACACTTTCATATACACAAATCCTCCAGCACACAAAGCATCATAAAAGTCCCTCTGGATGACACAACAGTTATAAAATATTCTATCATTACACTGACCTGAATTAGATGCAGAATACTGTGCAAAATTAGCTGTCACCCTTTCCTCAAAATCTTTGTTAATCTCATTTTGAATGTTTGCAGCTTTATCAACACATGCATCAATGTCAGCTCCTTGGTTACTGAACCGCTGTACTTGGAAGAAGATATAATTAAAATGTTTTGGCACAGAAAAGGTGAAATTGTATCTTCCCCTGCTCCCTGAGGAGTCTGTAAAACATGTAGGATATATTGACAAACACACACCCTTGTCTAGAGCCCTGACATCCTAGGTCACCCAACTGCTATTTATTTCAAAACATTCACTTTACGCTTACCCAAACTGTCACCTGCTGTGTTACTAACTTTTAATGGATATAAGAGCTATAAAAACAATAAACTCTTCATTTCCTTTCCCTTACTGCCTTCTAATTCCTCGCTGCATTGGGTCCCTGTCTGTTTGCATGCAGAACCCTATTCATCTTACCTCACCACACATAGCATCTTTATGCTGGGAAGCATAAAACATGCCATTAGTATGTTTTACTTTATTTGTTAATTTGATGCTAGCACAGCTAAACAAACCAAAGCTTAAAAAAACAAAAACACCCAAACCCTGAACCTCCAGAACAGCTTTTCTCCACATTCTGAGTTTGCTGCTGAAAAGTTTCAAAAAGAATTAAAGTATTACATCTATTGTTAGCAACCCAAATATGTCTACACAAGTAAGATCTGCAACCTTGTTTTAAGATGTTTGTTCCCAAGGCCAAAAGTGAACAAACAGATGAACTGCAGAGGATTTTTCACTCCCTCAGTTGTGTCCTGTTTTCTTGGTAGGGAACTTCTGTGCTTTTGCAAGCACCAGTTTCACCAGGAATTTCAGCAGACATTAATTTTCTCGTAGCAAGCAAAATACAAGAAACTGCTATGGCATTAACTTAATTCTGTGAATTAAGAGAAAAAAAACTACACCCACGTTGAAACACTGCTTCAAACAAGGCTGAATAAACCCCAGCCCCACCACTGCTCCCCCATGTGAGATTTGGGCTATCTGGAGAAATCTCTGAATGGAAGGGAATCCACCCCGGCCACGCAGGCGGGATATAGGGCTGCATATAATCCTTCCACAACAACTGCAGCTTCTGTTCTTCTTCACTAAGGGCACACAGCTTTGGGGTCCATATGACCTTTGGTGATGAACCCAACAGTCACCCCAAAGGACCAGCATCTTACAGGGATACCTTTTACAGGAATCCCTTCTGTAATTAAAGTCTGCGCTCTCAAAGGGTTTCCCACTCCTCCCCCCCTTAAGAAATTATTTCACTTTTTCAGAAGCTTCACAGGGGTACAAGATCTCAGACAAGAACCTCAAGTGTATTTTACTTTTTTCCCCATCAAGACTTTGATTAAAAAGTTATCCAGATATATATAAAACTTTGCTTTTTTGAAAGCAGCACAGCAGAAACGGTGGTAAATAAAATGATCACCCACCGACCCACACAAGTAACCAGGAATTATTGGTTCTAATTTATTGATGGGGAAGCCAAGGAGAAGCACAGTGACTTTCTGAAGATAAGGTGCAAAGGTGCCCAGCTAAGTTGCAGAGATGAAGCTGAATTGTGGTTGTTTGGTTTTTTAAATGTTTTTGTGGAATTTCTAAGCATGCCATTAGCTGACAGCAGAAGTTCTCAACTGCATATTTGTTTCCCAATCCACTTTGCCCCCTCTCTGAGAATGTGATGGCATGTCTTAATTATTCTCATTTGTACTTCATAAGGAATAGAGCCCCCAAATAGGATTGAAATGTGGATTTCTTAACGTGGCACAACATGGAAAAGTAAGTACGTTTATTCTAAAACAAACCTCATTTCCTTCCCTTTTGTAACACCTAAAGTATTTTCCTTTTGCAAACATTTTCTCTTCCTAAACTGTGGATATTTCCATGGGCTGAGAGGTTTGGATTTGTAACAACTTTAGCTTGCAGAAAGGCAACTCAACTTGCCAAGTTCCTCTACTTCACCTTTCATCCCCAAGAATTTATAGAGAATTAAAAAAGAAAAAAAGATCAAATGTTCAATCTCTTGGAAGTTGAGTCCTAAGGAAAAGTACATCCTGCACATAACTGTTTTCTGTAAAATCTTGAAGTTTTAACCAAGTTGTCTTGAAAGACAACTCCCATTTAGACTGGAGCAGTGTTTGTGGCTGCAGCCTAAAACCCCTCAGTGACAGGAAAATTCAGCTGGTTTTAGTGTGTGCCTGTATTCAGCCACTTCCCTGAGAAAACAGCCACTTGTAATCCAAAACTGCAGCCTCTGGTTTGTACCTATCTTCAACAAACAGGTGCAATTCGGCACATTGATGCTCCTTCCTTCCCACAGTGACCTATGTCAGAAGACCTTCTTATACTTCTACTGCTAAATAATTTAATTACTTATGAGTTATGGTTTCTTTGTAACCTTTTAAATGACTAGCTCATTAAAATGCAAAAATATGCAAAACATGATGTCACTGGGTCAAACAGCTGTGTTGGTAAAATTATGGCTGTGAAAGTCCCTAAGAACATGAAAATATTAATAATTTATATTGCTCATTATATGGCAAAAAAACCTCTTTAAACAGATTTAGAGACAGATTAATTTTATAATCACAAAACGCTACACTACCTCACGGTAACAAATCTTTTTACCATCTGTGACCCTTTTGTATACATAAAATATAGCTTCAAAATCTCTCCTTTTTTTTGGTGGGGGGGATGACTAATATGTTTTAAATTACAAATATTGATGAGAAAAAAAAAAAGAAAGCCTTGATAGGGCTGTGGTTTAAAAAAAAAAAACAAAACAAACAAAAACCAACATTAAATTAAAAATGAACTCTTTGTTATGGATTTGATGATCACTTAAAAGTTTTTCCTGAACGGACAGCACATAGCACATAGGTATTTCTTAAATGTCAGCAAGTCTTTACTGCAAATACTTTGCAAATTAGTATCACATGCAGCCTGGTCTTGTGTTGCTTAAAAGGGCTTTTTGAACCCTGAGGTTTTTGGTGGGTTTTTTTCTCCCCCCCCCCCTTTTTTTTTTTTTTTTGGAATCTGTGAAGCAACAGACAAGTATTGCTGCAAATATGTAAACAAAGTATTATCACCTCTGAAGTTTAAAATGTCTCATGCCCCTGCTGCACGGCTGACTCATTATCCTAAAATGAAAGGACAGTGCAACCTCCATTCCTGGGACTCTCTATTGATTGTATCCCTCAGACACAGAGGTTTCAACGCGCAATAAACAAGACTGATTTTTGTTTGTTTCATTTTTGATGCTGCTAGTTACTGCCAGTCCTACTTTTTGTTTTGTTGTTTTCCTTTCCACCATCCCCCTCTGCCTTTCCTCCATGCTTTATCCATGCCAGATATTGTCCTAAGGGCTACCAAAACTCTTCTGTGGAACTAATATAAGTTAGTGGCACAA